>NC_136639.1:28977119-29264619 GCF_949748355.1 Melanostigma gelatinosum
GACTTGTTGTCTGGAAACCGGCCCATCCTGTCCCAACGTGACTCTTTTTCACGTACCAGCCATGAAAAACGTTCACCTTGGATTTACACTACGTTCGCTCTCACCCGTCCCCGCGTGACGAACTCCCGAACCTGGCTAACTGCGAGTTCGCTGGCTAACGTTAGCTAGCTGAAACGCAGCTAAGATCTCGGGTTAGCATGTTAGCTGATTAGCTAGTGCCTTATGCCGTTGGATTTCCCTCGCGGTCTTCCGTTGGCCACAACTAAAAGTCGACCCTTCGGTCACACAAACCATAGCTGCACGACAACTACAGTCGTCTAGTAAACGAAACCGATGTTCTGTGGTCGTCTCCCGGATACTTTGGCCTAACTTGTCGGTGCGTTGCTGCTTAACGGTGATATTTGGCCGACTAACGTTAGCTGGTTGGCCAGTAGTGACCTCTCGTTTCTATTACGTTCACGGCCACAGACGGGCAAGACACGCATCTTCAAACGACGTGATCTCGTATGAGTTTAGGCGAAGGACGAAGCGTTCCGCGGCCGCCAATGCGTCTTTAAACATTACAAATTATATGAAAATAACTGCATCGAGAGATTTACCTTGGCCAGCCTCCTGCTCGCCGCCATCTTGAAACTGCTGTGTGTTCCCAGAATACACAGCGCGGCGAATATGTGTCTGGGCTGTGTTCGAAATCGCATACTAAGATACTATTCATGCTAAGTATGACGTATGAAGTGGAGTATGTAGTCCATTCCCACTGCAATGTGTGTGGATTTATTTTGTACACAATAAATGCCCGGATGTATTCTATATTAGCATGCCTTTGTGAGAAAGAGACATTTCATTCGATTACAGTCATTCAGCAGATGCTTTTATCCAAAGCGAATTACAATAAGTATATTCAACATCGGTATTCAAGAGAACTACTAGTCACCAGAAGTCATAAGTGCATCTCATTTAAACAAGCATCTAAGAGCATAAACCAGAGCAAGAGTACAGTGCAAAAACAAATCAATATGAATACAATAAGTGCAACAAACTAGTATGAATACAATAAGTGCAATAAACTAGTATGTCTACAATAAGTGCAACAAACTAGTATGAATACAATAAGTGCAATAAACTAGTATGTCTACAATAAGTGCAACAAACTAGTATGAATACAATAAGTGCAACAAACTAGTATGAATACAATAAGTGCAATAAACTAGTATGTCTACAATAAGTGCAACAAACTAGTATGAATACAATAAGTGCAACAAACTAGTATGAATACAATAAGTGCAACAAACTAGTATGACTACAATAAGTGCAACAAACTAATATGAATACAATAAATGCAACAAACTAGTATGAATACAATAAGTGCAATAAACTAGTATGTCTACAATAAGTGCAACAAACTAGTATGAATACAATAAGTGCAACATACTAATATGAATACAATAAGTGCAACAAACTAGTATGAATACAATAAATGCAATAAACTAGTATGAATACAATAAGTGCAACAAACTAGTATGAATACAATCAGTGCAACAAACTAGTATGAATACAATAAGTGCAACAAACTAGTATAAATACAATAAGTGCAACAAACTAATATGAATACAATAAGTGCAACAAACTAATATGAATACAATAAGTGCAACAAACTAATATGAATACAATAAGTGCAACAAACTAGTATGAATACAATAAGTGCAACAAACTAATATGAATACAATAAGTGCAACAAACTAATATGAATACAATAAGTGCAACAAACTAGTATGAATACAATAAGTGCAACAAACTAGTATGAATACAATAAGTGCAACAAACTAATATGAATACAATAAGTGCAACAAACTAATATGAATACAATAAGTGCAACAAACTAATATGAATACAATAAGTGCAACAAACTAGTATGAATACAATAAATGCAACAAACTAGCATGAATACAATAAGTGCAACAAACTAGCATGAATACAATAAATGCAACAAACTAGTATGAATACAATAAATGCAACAAACTAGTATGAATACAATAAATGCAACAAACTAGTATGAATACAATAAGTGTAACAAACTAGTATGAATACAATAAGTGTAACAAACTAGTATGAATACAATAAGTGCAACAAACTAGTATGAATACAATAAGTGCAACAAACTCGTGTGAATACAATAAATGCAACAAACTAGTATGAATACAAGAAGTGCAACAAACTAATATGACTACAATAAGTGCAACAAACTAATATGAATACAATCATTGCAACAAACTAGTATGAATACAATAAGTGAAACAAACTAGCATGAATACAATACGTGCAACAAACTAGTATGAATACAATAAATGCAACAAACTAGTATGAATACAATAAATGCAACAAACTAATATGAATACAATAAGTGCAACAAACTAATATGAATACAATAAGTGCAACAAACTAGTATGAATACAATAAGTGCAACAAACTAATATGAATACAATAAGTGCAACAAACCTGTGTGAATACAATAAGTGCAACAAACTAGCATGAATACAATAAGTGCAACAAACTAGCATGAATACAATAAGTGCAACAAACTAGTATGAATACAATAAATTCAACAAACTAGTATGAATACAATAAATGCAACAAACTAGTATGAATACAATAAATGCAACAAACTAGTATGAATACAATAAGTGCAACAAACTAGTATGAATACAATAAGTGCAACAAACTAGTATGAATACAATAAGTGCAACAAACTAGTATGAATACAATAAGTGCAACAAACTCGTGTGAATACAATAAATGCAACAAACTAGTATGAATACAAGAAGTGCAACAAACTAATATGACTACAATAAGTGCAACAAACTAATATGAATACAATAAATGTAACAAACTAGTATGAATACAATCATTGCAACAAACTAGTATGAATACAATAAGTGCAACAAACTAGCATGAATACAATAAGTGCAACAAACTAATATGAATACAATAACTGCAACAAACTAATATGAATACAATAAGTGCAACAAACTAGTATGAATACAATAAGTGCAACAAACTAGCATGAATACAATAAGTGCAACAAACTAATATGAATACAATAAGTGCAACAAACTAATATGAATACAATAAGTGCAAAAAACTAATATGAATACAATAAGTGCAACAAACTAATATGAATACAATAAGTACAACAAACTAGTATGAATACAATAAATGCAACAAACTAGTATGAATACAATAAGTGCAACAAACTGGTATGAATACAATAAGTGCAACAAACTAATATGAATACAATACGTGCAACAAACTAATATGAATACAATAAGTGCAACAAACTAGTATGAATACAATAAGTGCAACAAACTAGTATGAATACAATAAGTGCAACAAACTAATATGAATACAATAAGTGCAACAAACTTGTGTGAATACAATAAGTGCAACAAACTAGCATGAATACAATAAGTGCAACAAACTAGTATGAATACAATAAATGCAACAAACTAGTATGAATACAATAAATGCAACAAACTAGTATGAATACAATAAATGCAACAAACTAGTATGAATACAATAAGTGCAACAAACTAGTATGAATACAATAAGTGCAACAAACTAATATGAATACAATAAGTGCAACAAACCTGTGTGAATACAATAAGTGCAACAAACTAGCATGAATACAATAAGTGCAACAAACTAGCATGAATACAATAAGTGCAACAAACTAGTATGAATACAATAAATTCAACAAACTAGTATGAATACAATAAATGCAACAAACTAGTATGAATACAATAAATGCAACAAACTAGTATGAATACAATAAGTGCAACAAACTAGTATGAATACAATAAGTGCAACAAACTAGTATGAATACAATAAGTGCAACAAACTAGTATGAATACAATAAGTGCAACAAACTCGTGTGAATACAATAAATGCAACAAACTAGTATGAATACAAGAAGTGCAACAAACTAATATGACTACAATAAGTGCAACAAACTAATATGAATACAATAAATGTAACAAACTAGTATGAATACAATCATTGCAACAAACTAGTATGAATACAATAAGTGCAACAAACTAGCATGAATACAATAAGTGCAACAAACTAATATGAATACAATAACTGCAACAAACTAATATGAATACAATAAGTGCAACAAACTAGTATGAATACAATAAGTGCAACAAACTAGCATGAATACAATAAGTGCAACAAACTAATATGAATACAATAAGTGCAACAAACTAATATGAATACAATAAGTGCAAAAAACTAATATGAATACAATAAGTGCAACAAACTAATATGAATACAATAAGTACAACAAACTAGTATGAATACAATAAATGCAACAAACTAGTATGAATACAATAAGTGCAACAAACTGGTATGAATACAATAAGTGCAACAAACTAATATGAATACAATACGTGCAACAAACTAATATGAATACAATAAGTGCAACAAACTAGTATGAATACAATAAGTGCAACAAACTAGTATGAATACAATAAGTGCAACAAACTAATATGAATACAATAAGTGCAACAAACTTGTGTGAATACAATAAGTGCAACAAACTAGCATGAATACAATAAGTGCAACAAACTAGTATGAATACAATAAATGCAACAAACTAGTATGAATACAATAAATGCAACAAACTAGTATGAATACAATAAATGCAACAAACTAGTATGAATACAATAAGTGCAACAAACTTGTGTGAATACAATAAGTGCAACAAACTAGCATGAATACAATAAGTGCAACAAACTAGTATGAATACAATAAATGCAACAAACTAGTATGAATACAATAAATGCAACAAACTAGTATGAATACAATAAGTGCAACAAACTTGTGTGAATAGAATAAGTGAAACAAACTAGCATGAATACAATAAGTGCAACAAACTAGTATGAATACAATAAATGCAACAAACTAGTATGAATTCAATAAATGCAACAAACTAGTATGAATACAATAAGTGCAACAAACTAGTATGAATACAATAAGTGCAACAAACTAGTATGAATACAATAAGTGCAACAAACTAGTATGAATACAATAAGTGCAACAAACTAGTATGAATACAATAAGTGCAACAAACTAGTATGAATACAATAAGTGCAACAAACTAATATGAATACAATAAATGCAACAAACTAGTATGAATACAAGAAGTGCAACAAACTAATATGAATACAATAAATGCAACAAACTAATATGAATACAATAAATGCAACAAACTAGTATGAATACAATAAGTGCAACAAACTAATATGAATACAATAAATGCAACAAACTAGTATGAATACAAGAAGTGCAACAAACTAATATGAATACAATAAATGCAACAAACTAGTATGAATACAAGAAGTGCAACAAACTAATATGAATACAATAAATGCAACAAACTAGTATGAATACAATAAGTGCAACAAACTCGTGTGAATACAATAAATGCAACAAACTAGTATGAATACAATAAGTGCAACTAACTAATATGAATACAATAAGTGCAACTAACTAGTATGAATACAATAAGTGCAACAAACTAGTATGAATACAATAAGTGCAACAAACTAGTATGAATACAAGAAGTGCAACAAACTAGTATGAATACAAGAAGTGCAACAAACTAGTATGAATACAATAAATGCAACAAACTAGTATGAATACAAGAAGTGCAACAAACTTGTGTGAATACAATAAGTGCAACAAACTTGTGTGAATACAATAAGTGCAACAAACTAGCATGAATACAATAAGTGCAACAAACTAGTATGAATACAATAAGTGCAACAAACTAGCATGAATACAATAAGTGCAACAAACTAATATGAATACAATAAGTGCAACAAACTAATATGAATACAATAAGTGCAACAAACTAATATGAATACAATAAGTACAACAAACTAATATGAATACAATAAGTGCAACAAACTAATATGAATACAATAAGTGCAACAAACTAGTATGAATACAATAAGTGCAACAAACTAGTATGAATACAATAAGTGCAAACTAGTATGAATACAATAAGTGCAACAAACTAATATGAATACAATAAATGCAACAAACTAGTATGAATACAAGAAGTGCAACAAACTAATATGAATACAATAAATGCAACAAACTAGTATGAATACAATAAGTGCAACAAACTAATATGAATACAATAAATGCAACAAACTAGTATGAATACAAGAAGTGCAACAAACTAATATGAATACAATAAATGCAACAAACTAGTATGAATACAAGAAGTGCAACAAACTAATATGAATACAATAAATGCAACAAACTAGTATGAATACAATAAGTGCAACAAACTTGTGTGAATACAATAAGTGCAACAAACTAGCATGAATACAATAAGTGCAACAAACTAGCATGAATACAATAAGTGCAACAAACTAGCATGAATACAATAAGTGCAACAAACTAATATGAATACAATAAGTGCAACAAACTAATATGAATACAATAAGTGCAACAAACTAATATGAATACAATAAGTACAACAAACTAATATGAATACAATAAGTGCAACAAACTAGTATGAATACAATAAATGCAACAAACTAGTATGAATACAATAAGTGCAACAAACTAGTATGAATACAATAAGTGCAACAAACTAGTATGAATACAATAAGTGCAACAAACTAATATGAATACAATAAGTGCAACAAACTTGTGTGAATACAATAAGTGCAACAAACTAGCATGAATACAATAAGTGCAACAAACTAGTATGAATACAATAAATGCAACAAACTAGTATGAATACAAGAAATGCAACAAACTAGTATGAATACCATAAATGCAACAAACTAGTATGAATACAATAAGTGCAACAAACTTGTGTGAATATAATAAGTGCAACAAACTAGCATGAATACAATAAGTGCAACAAACTAGTATGAATACAATAAATGCAACAAACCAGTATGAATACAATAAATGCAACAAACTAGTATGAATACAATAAGTGCAACAAACTTGTGTGAATACAATAAGTGCAACAAACTAGTATGAATACAATAAATGCAACAAACTAGTATGAATACAATAAATGCAACAAACTAGTATGAATACAATAAATGCAACAAACTAGTATGAATACAATAAGTGCAACAAACTAGTATGAATACAATAAGTGCAACAAACTAGTATGAATACAATAAGTGCAACAAACTAGTATGAATACAATAAGTGCAACAAACTAGTATGAATACAATAAGTGCAACAAACTAGTATGAATACAATAAGTGCAACAAACTAGTATGAATACAATAAGTGCAACAAACTAGTATGAATACAATAAGTGCAACAAACTAGTATGAATACAATAAGTGCAACAAACTAATATGAATACAATAAATGCAACAAACTAGTATGAACACAATAAGTGCAACAAACTAATATGTATACAATAAATGCAACAAACTAGTATGAATACAAGAAGTGCAACAAACTAATATGAATACAATAAATGCAACAAACTAGTATGAATACAAGAAGTGCAACAAACTAATATGAATACAATAAGTGCAACAAACTAATATGAATACAATAAGTGCAACAAACTAATATGAATACAATAAGTGCAACAAACTAGTATGAATACAATAAGTGCAACAAACTAGTATGAATACAATAAGTGCAACAAACTAATATGAATACAATAAATGCAACAAACTAGTATGAATACAAGAAGTGCAACAAACTAATATGAATACAATAAATGCAACAAACTAGTATGAATACAATAAGTGCAACAAACTAATATGAATACAATAAATGCAACAAACTAGTATGAATACAAGAAGTGCAACTAACTAATATGAATACAATAAATGCAACAAACTAGTATGAATACAAGAAGTGCAACAAACTAATATGAGTACAATAAGTGCAACAAACTAATATGAATACAATAAGTGCAACAAACTAATATGAATACAATAAGTGCAACAAACTCGTGTGAATACAATAAATGCAACAAACTAGTATGAATACAATAGGTGCAACTAACTAATATGAATACAATCAGTGCAACAAACTAGTATGAATACAATAAGTGCAACAAACTAGTATGAATACAATAAGTGCAACAAACTAGTATGAATACAATAAATGCAACAAACTAGTATGAATACAATAAATGCAACAAACTAGTATGAATACAAGAAGTGCAACAAACTAGTATGAATACAATAAATGCAACAAACTAGTATGAATACAATAAGTGCAACAAACTAATGTGAATACAATAAGTGCAACAAACTTGTGTGAATACAATAAGTGCAACAAACTAGCATGAATACAATAAGTGCAACAAACTAGTATGAATACAATAAATGCAACAAACTAGTATGAATACAATAAGTGCAACAAACTTGTGTGAATACAATAAGTGCAACAAACTAGCATGAATACAATAAGTGCAACAAACTAGTATGAATACAATAAATGCAACAAACTAGTATGAATTCAATAAATGCAACAAACTAGTATGAATACAATAAATGCAACAAACTAGTATGAATACAATAAGTGCAACAAACTAGTATGAATACAATAAGTGCAACAAACTAGTATGAATACAATAAGTGCAACAAACTAGTATGAATACAATAAGTGCAACAAACTAGTATGAATACAATAAGTGCAACAAACTAGTATGAATACAATAAGTGCAACAAACTAATATGAATACAATAAATGCAACAAACTAGTATGAATACAAGAAGTGCAACAAAGTAATATGAATACAATAAATGCAACAAACTAGTATGAATACAATAAGTGCAACAAACTAATATGAATACAATAAATGCAACAAACTAGTATGAATACAAGAAGTGCAACAAACTAATATGAATACAATAAATACAACAAACTAGTATGAATACAAGAAGTGCAACAAACTAATATGAATACAATAAATGCAACAAACTAGTATGAATACAATAAGTGCAACAAACTCGTGTGAATACAATAAATGCAACAAACTAGTATGAATACAATAAGTGCAACTAACTAATATGAATACAATCAGTGCAACAAACTAGTATGAATACAATAAGTGCAACAAACTAGTATGAATACAATAAGTGCAACAAACTAGTATGAATACAATAAATGCAACAAACTAGTATGAATACAATAAATGCAACAAACTAGTATGAATACAATAAATGCAACAAACTAGTATGAATACAATAAGTGCAACAAACTGGTATGAATACAATAAGTGCAACAAACTAATATGAATACAATACGTGCAACAAACTAATATGAATACAATAAGTGCAACAAACTAGTATGAATACAATAAGTGCAACAAACTAGTATGAATACAATAAGTGCAACAAACTAATATGAATACAATAAGTGCAACAAACTTGTGTGAATACAATAAGTGCAACAAACTAGCATGAATACAATAAGTGCAACAAACTAGTATGAATACAATAAATGCAACAAACTAGTATGAATACAATAAATGCAACAAACTAGTATGAATACAATAAATGCAACAAACTAGTATGAATACAATAAGTGCAACAAACTTGTGTGAATACAATAAGTGCAACAAACTAGCATGAATACAATAAGTGCAACAAACTAGTATGAATACAATAAATGCAACAAACTAGTATGAATACAATAAATGCAACAAACTAGTATGAATAGAATAAGTGCAACAAACTTGTGTGAATAGAATAAGTGCAACAAACTAGCATGAATACAATAAGTGCAACAAACTAGTATGAATACAATAAATGCAACAAACTAGTATGAATTCAATAAATGCAACAAACTAGTATGAATACAATAAGTGCAACAAACTAGTATGAATACAATAAGTGCAACAAACTAGTATGAATACAATAAGTGCAACAAACTAGTATGAATACAATAAGTGCAACAAACTAGTATGAATACAATAAGTGCAACAAACTAGTATGAATACAATAAGTGCAACAAACTAATATGAATACAATAAATGCAACAAACTAGTATGAATACAAGAAGTGCAACAAACTAATATGAATACAATAAATGCAACAAACTAATATGAATACAATAAGTGCAACAAACTTGTGTGAATAGAATAAGTGTAACAAACTAGCATGAATACAATAAGTGCAACAAACTAGTATGAATACAATAAATGCAACAAACTAGTATGAATTCAATAAATGCAACAAACTAGTATGAATACAATAAGTGCAACAAACTAGTATGAATACAATAAGTGCAACAAACTAGTATGAATACAATAAGTGCAACAAACTAGTATGAATACAATAAGTGCAACAAACTAGTATGAATACAATAAGTGCAACAAACTAGTATGAATACAATAAGTGCAACAAACTAATATGAATACAATAAATGCAACAAACTAGTATGAATACAAGAAGTGCAACAAACTAATATGAATACAATAAATGCAACAAACTAGTATGAATACAATAAGTGCAACAAACTAATATGAATACAATAAGTGCAACAAACTAATATGAATACAATAAGTACAACAAACTAATATGAATACAATAAGTGCAACAAACTAGTATGAATACAATAAGTGCAACAAACTAGTATGAATACAATAAGTGCAACAAACTAGTATGAATACAATAAGTGCAAACTAGTATGAATACAATAAGTGCAACAAACTAATATGAATACAATAAATGCAACAAACTAGTATGAATACAAGAAGTGCAACAAACTAATATGAATACAATAAATGCAACAAACTAGTATGAATACAATAAGTGCAACAAACTAATATGAATACAATAAATGCAACAAACTAGTATGAATACAAGAAGTGCAACAAACTAATATGAATACAATAAATGCAACAAACTAGTATGAATACAAGAAGTGCAACAAACTAATATGAATACAATAAATGCAACAAACTAGTATGAATACAATAAGTGCAACAAACTCGTGTGAATACAATAAATGCAACAAACTAGTATGAATACAATAAGTGCAACTAACTAATATGAATACAATCAGTGCAACAAACTAGTATGAATACAATCAGTGCAACAAACTAGTATGAATACAATAAGTGCAACAAACTAGTATGAATACAATAAGTGCAACAAACTAGTATGAATACAATAAATGCAACAAACTAGTATGAATACAATAAATGCAACAAACTAGTATGAATACAAGAAGTGCAACAAACTTGTGTGAATACAATAAGTGCAACAAACTAGCATGAATACAATAAGTGCAACAAACTAGCATGAATACAATAAGTGCAACAAACTAGCATGAATACAATAAGTGCAACAAACTAATATGAATACAATAAGTGCAACAAACTAATATGAATACAATAAGTGCAACAAACTAATATGAATACAATAAGTACAACAAACTAATATGAATACAATAAGTGCAACAAACTAGTATGAATACAATAAATGCAACAAACTAGTATGAATACAATAAGTGCAACAAACTAGTATGAATACAATAAGTGCAACAAACTAGTATGAATACAATAAGTGCAACAAACTAATATGAATACAATAAGTGCAACAAACTTGTGTGAATACAATAAGTGCAACAAACTAGCGTGAATACAATAAGTGCAACAAACTAGTATGAATACAATAAATGCAACAAACTAGTATGAATACAAGAAATGCAACAAACTAGTATGAATACAATAAATGCAACAAACTAGTATGAATACAATAAGTGCAACAAACTTGTGTGAATATAATAAGTGCAACAAACTAGCATGAATACAATAAGTGCAACAAACTAGTATGAATACAATAAATGCAACAAACCAGTATGAATACAATAAATGCAACAAACTAGTATGAATACAATTAGTGCAACAAACTTGTGTGAATACAATAAGTGCAACAAACTAGTATGAATACAATAAATGCAACAAACTAGTATGAATACAATAAATGCAACAAACTAGTATGAATACAATAAATGCAACAAACTAGTATGAATACAATAAGTGCAACAAACTAGTATGAATACAATAAGTGCAACAAACTAGTATGAATACAATAAGTGCAACAAACTAGTATGAATACAATAAGTGCAACAAACTAGTATGAATACAATAAGTGCAACAAACTAGTATGAATACAATAAGTGCAACAAACTAATATGAATACAATAAATGCAACAAACTAGTATGAATACAAGAAGTGCAACAAACTAATATGAATACAATAAATGCAACAAACTAGTATGAATACAATAAGTGCAACAAACTAATATGTATACAATAAATGCAACAAACTAGTATGAATACAAGAAGTGCAACAAACTAATATGAATACAATAAATGCAACAAACTAGTATGAATACAAGAAGTGCAACAAACTAATATGAATACAATAAGTGCAACAAACTAATATGAATACAATAAGTGCAACAAACTAATATGAATACAATAAGTGCAACAAACTAGTATGAATACAATAAGTGCAACAAACTAGTATGAATACAATAAGTGCAACAAACTAATATGAATACAATAAATGCAACAAACTAGTATGAATACAAGAAGTGCAACAAACTAATATGAATACAATAAATGCAACAAACTAGTATGAATACAATAAGTGCAACAAACTAATATGAATACAATAAATGCAACAAACTAGTATGAATACAAGAAGTGCAACTAACTAATATGAATACAATAAATGCAACAAACTAGTATGAATACAAGAAGTGCAACAAACTAATATGAGTACAATAAGTGCAACAAACTAATATGAATACAATAAGTGCAACAAACTAATATGAATACAATAAGTGCAACAAACTTGTGTGAATACAATAAATGCAACAAACTAGTATGAATACAATAGGTGCAACTAACTAATATGAATACAATCAGTGCAACAAACTAGTATGAATACAATAAGTGCAACAAACTAGTATGAATACAATAAGTGCAACAAACTAGTATGAATACAATAAATGCAACAAACTAGTATGAATACAATAAATGCAACAAACTAGTATGAATACAAGAAGTGCAACAAACTAGTATGAATACAATAAATGCAACAAACTAGTATGAATACAATAAGTGCAACAAACTAATGTGAATACAATAAGTGCAACAAACTTGTGTGAATACAATAAGTGCAACAAACTAGCATGAATACAATAAGTGCAACAAACTAGTACGAATACAATAAATGCAACAAACTAGTATGAATACAATAAGTGCAACAAACTTGTGTGAATACAATAAGTGCAACAAACTAGCATGAATACAATAAGTGCAACAAACTAGTATGAATACAATAAATGCAACAAACTAGTATGAATACAATAAATGCAACAAACTAGTATGAATACAATAAGTGCAGCAAACTTGTGTGAATACAATAAGTGCAACAAACTAGCATGAATACAATAAGTGCAACAAACTAGTATGAATACAATAAATGCAACAAACTAGTATGAATTCAATAAATGCAACAAACTAGTATGAATACAATAAATGCAACAAACTAGTATGAATACAATAAGTGCAACAAACTAGTATGAATACAATAAGTGCAACAAACTAGTATGAATACAATAAGTGCAACAAACTAGTATGAATACAATAAGTGCAACAAACTAGTATGAATACAATAAGTGCAACAAACTAATATGAATACAATAAATGCAACAAACTAGTATGAATACAAGAAGTGCAACAAAGTAATATGAATACAATAAATGCAACAAACTAGTATGAATACAATAAGTGCAACAAACTAATATGAATACAATAAATGCAACAAACTAGTATGAATACAAGAAGTGCAACAAACTAATATGAATACAATAAATGCAACAAACTAGTATGAATACAAGAAGTGCAACAAACTAATATGAATACAATAAATGCAACAAACTAGTATGAATACAATAAGTGCAACAAACTCGTGTGAATACAATAAATGCAACAAACTAGTATGAATACAATAAGTGCAACTAACTAATATGAATACAATCAGTGCAACAAACTAGTATGAATACAATAAGTGCAACAAACTAGTATGAATACAATAAGTGCAACAAACTAGTATGAATACAATAAATGCAACAAACTAGTATGAATACAATAAATGCAACAAACTAGTATGAATACAAGAAGTGCAACAAACTAGTATGAATACAATAAATGCAACAAACTAGTATGAATACAAGAAGTGCAACAAACTTGTGTGAATACAATAAGTGCAACAAACTAGCATGAATACAATAAGTGCAACAAACTAGTATGAATACAATAAGTGCAACAAACTAGCATGAATACAATAAGTGCAACAAACTAATATGAATACAATAAGTGCAACAAACTAATATGAATACAATAAGTGCAACAAACTAATATGAATACAATAAGTACAACAAACTAATATGAATACAATAAGTGCAACAAACTAGTATGAATACAATAAATGCAACAAACTAGTATGAATACAATAAGTGCAACAAACTGGTATGAATACAATAAGTGCAACAAACTAATATGAATACAATAAATGCAACAAACTAGTATGAATACAAGACGTGCAACAAACTAATATGAATACAATAAATGCAACAAACTAGTATGAATACAAGAAGTGCAACTAACTAATATGAATACAATCAGTGCAACAAACTAGTATGAATACAATAAGTGCAACAAACTAGTATGAATACAATAAGTGCAACAAACTAGTATGAATACAATAAATGCAACAAACTAGTATGAATACAATAAATGCAACAAACTAGTATGAATACAAGAAGTGCAATAAACTAGTATGAATACAATAAATGCAACAAACTAGTATGAATACAAGAAGTGCAACAAACTTGTGTGAATACAATAAGTGCAACAAACAAGCATGAATACAATAAGTGCAACAAACTAGTATGAATACAATAAGTGCAACAAACTAGCATAAATACAATAAGTGCAACAAACTAATATGAATACAATAAGTGCAACAAACTAATATGAATACAATAAGTGCAACAAACTAATATGAATACAATAAGTACAACAACCTAATATGAATACAATAAGTGCAACAAACTAGTATGAATACAATAAGTGCAACAAACTAGTATGAATACAATAAGTGCAACAAACTAGTATGAATACAATAAGTGCAACAAACTAGTATGAATACAATAAGTGCAACAAACTAATATGAATACAATAAATGCAACAAACTAGTATGAATACAATAAGTGCAACAAACTAATATGAATACAATAAATGCAACAAACTAGTATGAATACAATAAGTGCAACAAACTAATATGAATACAATAAATGCAACAAACTAGTATGAATACAAGAAGTGCAACAAACTAATATGAATACAATAAATGCAACAAACTAGTATGAATACAAGAAGTGCAACAAACTAATATGAATACAATAAATGCAACAAACTAGTATGAATACAATAAGTGCAACAAACTCGTGTGAATAGAATAAATGCAACAAACTAGTATGAATACAATAAGTGCAACTAACTAATATGAATACAATCAGTGCAACAAACTAGTATGAATACAATAAGTGCAACAAACTAGTATGAATACAATAAGTGCAACAAACTAGTATGAATACAATAAATGCAACAAACTAGTATGAATACAATAAATGCAACAAACTAGTATGAATACAAGAAGTGCAACAAACTAGTATGAATACAATAAATGCAACAAACTAGTATGAATACAAGAAGTGCAACAAACTTGTGTGAATACAATAAGTGCAACAAACTAGCATGAATACAATAAGTGCAACAAACTAGTATGAATACAATAAGTGCAACAAACTAGCATGAATACAATAAGTGCAACAAACTAATATGAATACAATAAGTGCAACAAACTAATATGAATACAATAAGTGCAACAAACTAATATGAATACAATAAGTACAACAAACTAATATGAATACAATAAGTGCAACAAACTAGTATGAATACAATAAATGCAACAAACTAGTATGAATACAATAAGTGCAACAAACTGGTATGAATACAATAAGTGCAACAAACTAATATGAATACAATAAGTGCAACAAACTAATATGAATACAATAAGTGCAACAAACTAGTATGAATACAATAAGTGCAACAAACTAGTATGAATACAATAAGTGCAACAAACTAGTATGAATACAATAAGTGCAACAAACTAATATGAATACAATAAGTGCAACAAACTTGTGTGAATACAATAAGTGCAACAAACTAGCATGAATACAATAAGTGCAACAAACTAGTATGAATACAATAAATGCAACAAACTAGTATGAATACAATAAATGCAACAAACTAGTATGAATACAATAAATGCAACAAACTAGTATGAATACAATAAGTGCAACAAACTTGTGTGAATATAATAAGTGCAACAAACTAGCATGAATACAATAAGTGCAACAAACTAGTATGAATACAATAAATGCAACAAACCAGTATGAATACAATAAATGCAACAAACTAGTATGAATACAATAAGTGCAACAAACTTGTGTGAATACAATAAGTGCAACAAACTAGTATGAATACAATAAATGCAACAAACTAGTATGAATACAATAAATGCAACAAACTAGTATGAATACAATAAGTGCAACAAACTAATATGAATACAATAAATGCAACAAACTAGTATGAATACAAGAAGTGCAACAAACTAATATGAATACAATAAATGCAACAAACTAGTATGAATACAATAAGTGCAACAAACTAGTATGAATACAATAAATGCAACAAACTAGTATGAATACAATAAATGCAACAAACTAGTATGAATACAAGAAGTGCAACAAACTAGTATGAATACAATAAATGCAACAAACTAGTATGAATACAAGAAGTGCAACAAACTTGTGTGAATACAATAAGTGCAACAAACTAGCATGAATACAATAAGTGCAACAAACTAGTATGAATACAATAAGTGCAACAAACTAGCATGAATACAATAAGTGCAACAAACTAATATGAATACAATAAGTGCAACAAACTAATATGAATACAATAAGTGCAACAAACTAGTATGAATACAATAAATGCAACAAACTAGTATGAATACAATAAGTGCAACAAACTGGTATGAATACAATAAGTGCAACAAACTAATATGAATACAATAAGTGCAACAAACTAATATGAATACAATAAGTGCAACAAACTAGTATGAATACAATAAGTGCAACAAACTTGTGTGAATACAATAAGTGCAACAAACTAGCATGAATACAATAAGTGCAACAAACTAGTATGAATACAATAAATGCAACAAACTAGTATGAATACAATAAATGCAACAAACTAGTATGAATACAATAAATGCAACAAACTAGTATGAATACAATAAGTGCAACAAACTTGTGTGAATATAATAAGTGCAACAAACTAGCATGAATACAATAAGTGCAACAAACTAGTATGAATATAATAAATGCAACAAACCAGTATGAATACAATAAATGCAACAAACTAGTATGAATACAATAAGTGCAACAAACTTGTGTGAATACAATAAGTGCAACAAACTAGTATGAATACAATAAATGCAACAAACTAGTATGAATACAATAAATGCAACAAACTAGTATGAATACAATAAGTGCAACAAACTAGTATGAATACAATAAATGCAACAAACTAGTATGAATACAATAAGTGCAACAAACTAGTATGACTACAATAAGTGCAACAAACTAATATGAATACAATAAATGCAACAAACTAGTATGAATACAATAAGTGCAATAAACTAGTATGTCTACAATAAGTGCAACAAACTAGTATGAATACAATAAGTGCAACATACTAATATGAATACAATAAGTGCAACAAACTAGTATGAATACAATAAATGCAATAAACTAGTATGAATACAATAAGTGCAACAAACTAGTATGAATACAATCAGTGCACCAAACTAGTATGAATACAATAAGTGCAACAAACTAGTATAAATACAATAAGTGCAACAAACTAATATGAATACAATAAGTGCAACAAACTAATATGAATACAATAAGTGCAACAAACTAATATGAATACAATAAGTGCAACAAACTAGTATGAATACAATAAGTGCAACAAACTAATATGAATACAATAAGTGCAACAAACTAATATGAATACAATAAGTGCAACAAACTAGTATGAATACAATAAGTGCAACAAACTAGTATGAATACAATAAGTGCAACAAACTAATATGAATACAATAAGTGCAACAAACTAATATGAATACAATAAGTGCAACAAACTAATATGAATACAATAAGTGCAACAAACTAGTATGAATACAATAAATGCAACAAACTAGCATGAATACAATAAGTGCAACAAACTAGCATGAATACAATAAATGCAACAAACTAGTATGAATACAATAAATGCAACAAACTAGTATGAATACAATAAATGCAACAAACTAGTATGAATACAATAAGTGTAACAAACTAGTATGAATACAATAAGTGTAACAAACTAGTATGAATACAATAAGTGCAACAAACTAGTATGAATACAATAAGTGCAACAAACTCGTGTGAATACAATAAATGCAACAAACTAGTATGAATACAAGAAGTGCAACAAACTAATATGACTACAATAAGTGAGACAAACTAGCATGAATACAATACGTGCAACAAACTAGTATGAATACAATAAATGCAACAAACTAGTATGAATACAATAAATGCAACAAACTAATATGAATACAATAAGTGCAACAAACTAATATGAATACAATAAGTGCAACAAACTAGTATGAATACAATAAGTGCAACAAACTAATATGAATACAATAAGTGCAACAAACCTGTGTGAATACAATAAGTGCAACAAACTAGCATGAATACAATAAGTGCAACAAACTAGCATGAATACAATAAGTGCAACAAACTAGTATGAATACAATAAATTCAACAAACTAGTATGAATACAATAAATGCAACAAACTAGTATGAATACAATAAATGCAACAAACTAGTATGAATACAATAAGTGCAACAAACTAGTATGAATACAATAAGTGCAACAAACTATTATGAATACAATAAGTGCAACAAACTAGTATGAATACAATAAGTGCAACAAACTCGTGTGAATACAATAAATGCAACAAACTAGTATGAATACAAGAAGTGCAACAAACTAATATGACTACAATAAGTGCAACAAACTAATATGAATACAATAAATGTAACAAACTAGTATGAATACAATCATTGCAACAAACTAGTATGAATACAATAAGTGCAACAAACTAGCATGAATACAATAAGTGCAACAAACTAATATGAATACAATAACTGCAACAAACTAATATGAATACAATAACTGCAACAAACTAGTATGAATACAATAAGTGCAACAAACTAGCATGAATACAATAAGTGCAACAAACTAATATGAATACAATAAGTGCAACAAACTAATATGAATACAATAAGTGCAACAAACTAATATGAATACAATAAGTGCAACAAACTAATATGAATACAATAAGTACAACAAACTAGTATGAATACAATAAATGCAACAAACTAGTATGAATACAATAAGTGCAACAAACTGGTATGAATACAATAAGTGCAACAAACTAATATGAATACAATACGTGCAACAAACTAATATGAATACAATAAGTGCAACAAACTAGTATGAATACAATAAGTGCAACAAACTAGTATGAATACAATAAGTGCAACAAACTAATATGAATACAATAAGTGCAACAAACTTGTGTGAATACAATAAGTGCAACAAACTAGCATGAATACAATAAGTGCAACAAACTAGTATGAATACAATAAATGCAACAAACTACTATGAATACAATAAATGCAACAAACTAGTATGAATACAATAAATGCAACAAACTAGTATGAATACAATAAGTGCAACAAACTTGTGTGAATACAATAAGTGCAACAAACTAGCATGAATACAATAAGTGCAACAAACTAGTATGAATACAATAAATGCAACAAACTAGTATGAATACAATAAATGCAACAAACTAGTATGAATACAATAAGTGCAACAAACTTGTGTGAATAGAATAAGTGCAACAAACTAGCATGAATACAATAAGTGCAACAAACTAGTATGAATACAATAAATGCAACAAACTAGTATGAATTCAATAAATGCAACAAACTAGTATGAATACAATAAGTGCAACAAACTAGTATGAATACAATAAGTGCAACAAACTAGTATGAATACAATAAGTGCAACAAACTAGTATGAATACAATAAGTGCAACAAACTAGTATGAATACAATAAGTGCAACAAACTAGTATGAATACAATAAGTGCAACAAACTAATATGAATACAATAAATGCAACAAACTAGTATGAATACAAGAAGTGCAACAAACTAATATGAATACAATAAATGCAACAAACTAATATGAATACAATAAATGCAACAAACTAGTATGAATACAATAAGTGCAACAAACTAATATGAATACAATAAATGCAACAAACTAGTATGAATACAAGAAGTGCAACAAACTAATATGAATACAATAAATGCAACAAACTAGTATGAATACAAGAAGTGCAACAAACTAATATGAATACAATAAATGCAACAAACTAGTATGAATACAATAAGTGCAACAAACTCGTGTGAATACAATAAATGCAACACACTAGTATGAATACAATAAGTGCAACTAACTAATATGAATACAATAAGTGCAACTAACTAGTATGAATACAATAAGTGCAACAAACTAGTATGAATACAATAAGTGCAACAAACTAGTATGAATACAAGAAGTGCAACAAACTAGTATGAATACAAGAAGTGCAACAAACTAGTATGAATAC
This sequence comes from Melanostigma gelatinosum, assembly GCF_949748355.1. Taxonomy (NCBI): domain Eukaryota; kingdom Metazoa; phylum Chordata; class Actinopteri; order Perciformes; family Zoarcidae; genus Melanostigma; species Melanostigma gelatinosum. The sequence goes on from NC_136639.1 coordinate 28,998,074, forward strand.
AATAAATGCAACAAACTAGTATGAATATAAGAAGTGCAACAAACTTGTGTGAATACAATAAGTGCAACAAACTTGTGTGAATACAATAAGTGCAACAAACTAGCATGAATACAATAAGTGCAACAAACTAGTATGAATACAATAAGTGCAACAAACTAGCATGAATACAATAAGTGCAACAAACTAATATGAATACAATAAGTGCAACAAACTAATATGAATACAATAAGTGCAACAAACTAATATGAATACAATAAGTACAACAAACTAATATGAATACAATAAGTGCAACAAACTAGTATGAATACAATAAGTGCAACAAACTAGTATGAATACAATAAGTGCAACAAACTAGTATGAATACAATAAGTGCAAACTAGTATGAATACAATAAGTGCAACAAACTAATATGAATACAATAAATGCAACAAACTAGTATGAATACAAGAAGTGCAACAAACTAATATGAATACAATAAATGCAACAAACTAGTATGAATACAATAAGTGCAACAAACTAATATGAATACAATAAATGCAACAAACTAGTATGAATACAAGAAGTGCAACAAACTAATATGAATACAATAAATGCAACAAACGAGTATGAATACAAGAAGTGCAACAAACTAATATGAATACAATAAATGCAACAAACTAGTATGAATACAATAAGTGCAACAAACTCGTGTGAATACAATAAATGCAACAAACTAGTATGAATACAAGAAGTGCAACTAACTAATATGAATACAATCAGTGCAACAAACTAGTATGAATACAATAAGTGCAACAAACTAGTATGAATACAATAAGTGCAACAAACTAGTATGAATACAATAAATGCAACAAACTAGTATGAATACAATAAATGCAACAAACTAGTATGAATACAAGAAGTGCAATAAACTAGTATGAATACAATAAATGCAACAAACTAGTATGAATACAAGAAGTGCAACAAACTTGTGTGAATACAATAAGTGCAACAAACAAGCATGAATACAATAAGTGCAACAAACTAGTATGAATACAATAAGTGCAACAAACTAGCATAAATACAATAAGTGCAACAAACTAATATGAATACAATAAGTGCAACAAACTAATATGAATACAATAAGTGCAACAAACTAATATGAATACAATAAGTACAACAACCTAATATGAATACAATAAGTGCAACAAACTAGTATGAATACAATAAGTGCAACAAACTAGTATGAATACAATAAGTGCAACAAACTAGTATGAATACAATAAGTGCAACAAACTAGTATGAATACAATAAGTGCAACAAACTAATATGAATACAATAAATGCAACAAACTAGTATGAATACAATAAGTGCAACAAACTAATATGAATACAATAAATGCAACAAACTAGTATGAATACAATAAGTGCAACAAACTAATATGAATACAATAAATGCAACAAACTAGTATGAATACAAGAAGTGCAACAAACTAATATGAATACAATAAATGCAACAAACTAGTATGAATACAAGAAGTGCAACAAACTAATATGAATACAATAAATGCAACAAACTAGTATGAATACAATAAGTGCAACAAACTCGTGTGAATAGAATAAATGCAACAAACTAGTATGAATACAATAAGTGCAACTAACTAATATGAATACAATAAATGCAACAAACTAGTATGAATACAATAAGTGCAACAAACTAGTATGAATACAATAAGTGCAACAAACTAGTATGAATACAATAAATGCAACAAACTAGTATGAATACAATAAATGCAACAAACTAGTATGAATACAAGAAGTGCAACAAACTAGTATGAATACAATAAGTGCAACAAACTTGTGTGAATACAATAAGTGCAACAAACTAGTATGAATACAATAAATGCAACAAACTAGTATGAATACAATAAATGCAACAAACTAGTATGAATACAATAAGTGCAACAAACTAATATGAATACAATAAATGCAACAAACTAGTATGAATACAAGAAGTGCAACAAACTAATATGAATACAATAAATGCAACAAACTAGTATGAATACAATAAGTGCAACAAACTAGTATGAATACAATAAATGCAACAAACTAGTATGAATACAATAAATGCAACAAACTAGTATGAATACAAGAAGTGCAACAAACTAGTATGAATACAATAAATGCAACAAACTAGTATGAATACAAGAAGTGCAACAAACTTGTGTGAATACAATAAGTGCAACAAACTAGCATGAATACAATAAGTGCAACAAACTAGTATGAATACAATAAGTGCAACAAACTAGCATGAATACAATAAGTGCAACAAACTAATATGAATACAATAAGTGCAACAAACTAATATGAATACAATAAGTGCAACAAACTAGTATGAATACAATAAATGCAACAAACTAGTATGAATACAATAAGTGCAACAAACTGGTATGAATACAATAAGTGCAACAAACTAATATGAATACAATAAGTGCAACAAACTAATATGAATACAATAAGTGCAACAAACTAGTATGAATACAATAAGTGCAACAAACTTGTGTGAATACAATAAGTGCAACAAACTAGCATGAATACAATAAGTGCAACAAACTAGTATGAATACAATAAATGCAACAAACTAGTATGAATACAATAAATGCAACAAACTAGTATGAATACAATAAATGCAACAAACTAGTATGAATACAATAAGTGCAACAAACTTGTGTGAATATAATAAGTGCAACAAACTAGCATGAATACAATAAGTGCAACAAACTAGTATGAATATAATAAATGCAACAAACCAGTATGAATACAATAAATGCAACAAACTAGTATGAATACAATAAGTGCAACAAACTTGTGTGAATACAATAAGTGCAACAAACTAGTATGAATACAATAAATGCAACAAACTAGTATGAATACAATAAATGCAACAAACTAGTATGAATACAATAAGTGCAACAAACTAGTATGAATACAATAAATGCAACAAACTAGTATGAATACAATAAGTGCAACAAACTAGTATGACTACAATAAGTGCAACAAACTAATATGAATACAATAAATGCAACAAACTAGTATGAATACAATAAGTGCAATAAACTAGTATGTCTACAATAAGTGCAACAAACTAGTATGAATACAATAAGTGCAACATACTAATATGAATACAATAAGTGCAACAAACTAGTATGAATACAATAAATGCAATAAACTAGTATGAATACAATAAGTGCAACAAACTAGTATGAATACAATCAGTGCACCAAACTAGAATGAATACAATAAGTGCAACAAACTAGTATAAATACAATAAGTGCAACAAACTAATATGAATACAATAAGTGCAACAAACTAATATGAATACAATAAGTGCAACAAACTAATATGAATACAATAAGTGCAACAAACTAGTATGAATACAATAAGTGCAACAAACTAATATGAATACAATAAGTGCAACAAACTAATATGAATACAATAAGTGCAACAAACTAGTATGAATACAATAAGTGCAACAAACTAGTATGAATACAATAAATGCAACAAACTACTATGAATACAATAAGTGCAACAAACTAGTATGAATACAATAAATGCAACAAACTAGTATGAATACAATAAGTGCAACAAACTTGTGTGAATACAATAAGTGCAACAAACTAGCATGAATACAATAAGTGCAACAAACTAGTATGAATACAATAAATGCAACAAACTAGTATGAATACAATAAATGCAACAAACTAGTATGAATACAATAAGTGCAACAAACTTGTGTGAATATAATAAGTGCAACAAACTAGCATGAATACAATAAGTGCAACAAACTAGTATGAATATAATAAATGCAACAAACCAGTATGAATACAATAAATGCAACAAACTAGTATGAATACAATAAGTGCAACAAACTTGTGTGAATACAATAAGTGCAACAAACTAGTATGAATACAATAAATGCAACAAACTAGTATGAATACAATAAATGCAACAAACTAGTATGAATACAATAAGTGCAACAAACTAGTATGAATACAATAAATGCAACAAACTAGTATGAATACAATAAGTGCAACAAACTAGTATGACTACAATAAGTGCAACAAACTAATATGAATACAATAAATGCAACAAACTAGTATGAATACAATAAGTGCAATAAACTAGTATGTCTACAATAAGTGCAACAAACTAGTATGAATACAATAAGTGCAACATACTAATATGAATACAATAAGTGCAACAAACTAGTATGAATACAATAAATGCAATAAACTAGTATGAATACAATAAGTGCAACAAACTAGTATGAATACAATCAGTGCACCAAACTAGTATGAATACAATAAGTGCAACAAACTAGTATAAATACAATAAGTGCAACAAACTAATATGAATACAATAAGTGCAACAAACTAATATGAATACAATAAGTGCAACAAACTAATATGAATACAATAAGTGCAACAAACTAGTATGAATACAATAAGTGCAACAAACTAATATGAATACAATAAGTGCAACAAACTAATATGAATACAATAAGTGCAACAAACTAGTATGAATACAATAAGTGCAACAAACTAGTATGAATACAATAAGTGCAACAAACTAATATGAATACAATAAGTGCAACAAACTAATATGAATACAATAAGTGCAACAAACTAATATGAATACAATAAGTGCAACAAACTAGTATGAATACAATAAATGCAACAAACTAGCATGAATACAATAAGTGCAACAAACTAGCATGAATACAATAAATGCAACAAACTAGTATGAATACAATAAATGCAACAAACTAGTATGAATACAATAAATGCAACAAACTAGTATGAATACAATAAGTGTAACAAACTAGTATGAATACAATAAGTGTAACAAACTAGTATGAATACAATAAGTGCAACAAACTAGTATGAATACAATAAGTGCAACAAACTCGTGTGAATACAATAAATGCAACAAACTAGTATGAATACAAGAAGTGCAACAAACTAATATGACTACAATAAGTGAGACAAACTAGCATGAATACAATACGTGCAACAAACTAGTATGAATACAATAAATGCAACAAACTAGTATGAATACAATAAATGCAACAAACTAATATGAATACAATAAGTGCAACAAACTAATATGAATACAATAAGTGCAACAAACTAGTATGAATACAATAAGTGCAACAAACTAATATGAATACAATAAGTGCAACAAACCTGTGTGAATACAATAAGTGCAACAAACTAGCATGAATACAATAAGTGCAACAAACTAGCATGAATACAATAAGTGCAACAAACTAGTATGAATACAATAAATTCAACAAACTAGTATGAATACAATAAATGCAACAAACTAGTATGAATACAATAAATGCAACAAACTAGTATGAATACAATAAGTGCAACAAACTAGTATGAATACAATAAGTGCAACAAACTATTATGAATACAATAAGTGCAACAAACTAGTATGAATACAATAAGTGCAACAAACTCGTGTGAATACAATAAATGCAACAAACTAGTATGAATACAAGAAGTGCAACAAACTAATATGACTACAATAAGTGCAACAAACTAATATGAATACAATAAATGTAACAAACTAGTATGAATACAATCATTGCAACAAACTAGTATGAATACAATAAGTGCAACAAACTAGCATGAATACAATAAGTGCAACAAACTAATATGAATACAATAACTGCAACAAACTAATATGAATACAATAACTGCAACAAACTAGTATGAATACAATAAGTGCAACAAACTAGCATGAATACAATAAGTGCAACAAACTAATATGAATACAATAAGTGCAACAAACTAATATGAATACAATAAGTGCAACAAACTAATATGAATACAATAAGTGCAACAAACTAATATGAATACAATAAGTACAACAAACTAGTATGAATACAATAAATGCAACAAACTAGTATGAATACAATAAGTGCAACAAACTGGTATGAATACAATAAGTGCAACAAACTAATATGAATACAATACGTGCAACAAACTAATATGAATACAATAAGTGCAACAAACTAGTATGAATACAATAAGTGCAACAAACTAGTATGAATACAATAAGTGCAACAAACTAATATGAATACAATAAGTGCAACAAACTTGTGTGAATACAATAAGTGCAACAAACTAGCATGAATACAATAAGTGCAACAAACTAGTATGAATACAATAAATGCAACAAACTACTATGAATACAATAAATGCAACAAACTAGTATGAATACAATAAATGCAACAAACTAGTATGAATACAATAAGTGCAACAAACTTGTGTGAATACAATAAGTGCAACAAACTAGCATGAATACAATAAGTGCAACAAACTAGTATGAATACAATAAATGCAACAAACTAGTATGAATACAATAAATGCAACAAACTAGTATGAATACAATAAGTGCAACAAACTTGTGTGAATAGAATAAGTGCAACAAACTAGCATGAATACAATAAGTGCAACAAACTAGTATGAATACAATAAATGCAACAAACTAGTATGAATTCAATAAATGCAACAAACTAGTATGAATACAATAAGTGCAACAAACTAGTATGAATACAATAAGTGCAACAAACTAGTATGAATACAATAAGTGCAACAAACTAGTATGAATACAATAAGTGCAACAAACTAGTATGAATACAATAAGTGCAACAAACTAGTATGAATACAATAAGTGCAACAAACTAATATGAATACAATAAATGCAACAAACTAGTATGAATACAAGAAGTGCAACAAACTAATATGAATACAATAAATGCAACAAACTAATATGAATACAATAAATGCAACAAACTAGTATGAATACAATAAGTGCAACAAACTAATATGAATACAATAAATGCAACAAACTAGTATGAATACAAGAAGTGCAACAAACTAATATGAATACAATAAATGCAACAAACTAGTATGAATACAAGAAGTGCAACAAACTAATATGAATACAATAAATGCAACAAACTAGTATGAATACAATAAGTGCAACAAACTCGTGTGAATACAATAAATGCAACAAACTAGTATGAATACAATAAGTGCAACTAACTAATATGAATACAATAAGTGCAACTAACTAGTATGAATACAATAAGTGCAACAAACTAGTATGAATACAATAAGTGCAACAAACTAGTATGAATACAAGAAGTGCAACAAACTAGTATGAATACAAGAAGTGCAACAAACTAGTATGAATACAATAAATGCAACAAACTAGTATGAATACAAGAAGTGCAACAAACTTGTGTGAATACAATAAGTGCAACAAACTTGTGTGAATACAATAAGTGCAACAAACTAGCATGAATACAATAAGTGCAACAAACTAGTATGAATACAATAAGTGCAACAAACTAGCATGAATACAATAAGTGCAACAAACTAATATGAATACAATAAGTGCAACAAACTAATATGAATACAATAAGTGCAACAAACTAATATGAATACAATAAGTACAACAAACTAATATGAATACAATAAGTGCAACAAACTAGTATGAATACAATAAGTGCAACAAACTAGTATGAATACAATAAGTGCAACAAACTAGTATGAATACAATAAGTGCAAACTAGTATGAATACAATAAGTGCAACAAACTAATATGAATACAATAAATGCAACAAACTAGTATGAATACAAGAAGTGCAACAAACTAATATGAATACAATAAATGCAACAAACTAGTATGAATACAATAAGTGCAACAAACTAATATGAATACAATAAATGCAACAAACTAGTATGAATACAAGAAGTGCAACAAACTAATATGAATACAATAAATGCAACAAACGAGTATGAATACAAGAAGTGCAACAAACTAATATGAATACAATAAAGGCAACAAACTAGTATGAATACAATAAGTGCAACAAACTCGTGTGAATACAATAAATGCAACAAACTAGTATGAATACAATAAGTGCAACTAACTAATATGAATACAATCAGTGCAACAAACTAGTATGAATACAATAAGTGCAACAAACTAGTATGAATACAATAAGTGCAACAAACTAGTATGAATACAATAAATGCAACAAACTAGTATGAATACAATAAATGCAACAAACTAGTATGAATACAAGAAGTGCAACAAACTAGTATGAATACAATAAATGCAACAAACTAGTATGAATACAAGAAGTGCAACAAACTTGTGTGAATACAATAAGTGCAACAAACTAGCATGAATACAATAAGTGCAACAAACTAGCATGAATACAATAAGTGCAACAAACTAATATGAATACAATAAGTGCAACAAACTAATATGAATACAATAAGTGCAACAAACTAATATGAATACAATAAGTACAACAAACTAATATGAATACAATAAGTGCAACAAACTAGTATGAATACAATAAATGCAACAAACTAGTATGAATACAATAAGTGCAACAAACTAGTATGAATACAATAAGTGCAACAAACTAGTATGAATACAATAAGTGCAACAAACTAATATGAATACAATAAGTGCAACAAACTTGTGTGAATACAATAAGTGCAACAAACTAGCATGAATACAATAAGTGCAACAAACTAATATTAATACAATAAGTGCAACAAACTAATATGAATACAATAAGTACAACAAACTAATATGAATACAATAAGTGCAACAAACTAGTATGAATACAATAAGTGCAACAAACTAGTATGAATACAATAAGTGCAACAAACTAGTATGAATACAATAAGTGCAAACTAGTATGAATACAATAAGTGCAACAAACTAATATGAATACAATAAATGCAACAAACTAGTATGAATACAAGAAGTGCAACAAACTAATATGAATACAATAAATGCAACAAACTAGTATGAATACAATAAGTGCAACAAACTAATATGAATACAATAAATGCAACAAACTAGTATGAATACAAGAAGTGCAACAAACTAATATGAATACAATAAATGCAACAAACGAGTATGAATACAAGAAGTGCAACAAACTAATATGAATACAATAAATGCAACAAACTAGTATGAATACAATAAGTGCAACAAACTCGTGTGAATACAATAAATGCAACAAACTAGTATGAATACAATAAGTGCAACTAACTAATATGAATACAATCAGTGCAACAAACTAGTATGAATACAATAAGTGCAACAAACTAGTATGAATACAATAAGTGCAACAAACTAGTATGAATACAATAAATGCAACAAACTAGTATGAATACAATAAATGCAACAAACTAGTATGAATACAAGAAGTGCAACAAACTAGTATGAATACAATAAATGCAACAAACTAGTATGAATACAAGAAGTGCAACAAACTTGTGTGAATACAATAAGTGCAACAAACTAGCATGAATACAATAAGTGCAACAAACTAGCATGAATACAATAAGTGCAACAAACTAATATGAATACAATAAGTGCAACAAACTAATATGAATACAATAAGTGCAACAAACTAATATGAATACAATAAGTACAACAAACTAATATGAATACAATAAGTGCAACAAACTAGTATGAATACAATAAATGCAACAAACTAGTATGAATACAATAAGTGCAACAAACTAGTATGAATACAATAAGTGCAACAAACTAGTATGAATACAATAAGTGCAACAAACTAATATGAATACAATAAGTGCAACAAACTTGTGTGAATACAATAAGTGCAACAAACTAGCATGAATACAATAAGTGCAACAAACTAGTATGAATACAATAAATGCAACAAACTAGTATGAATACAAGAAATGCAACAAACTAGTATGAATACAATAAATGCAACAAACTAGTATGAATACAATAAGTGCAACAAACTTGTGTGAATATAATAAGTGCAACAAACTAGCATGAATACAATAAGTGCAACAAACTAGTATGAATACAATAAATGCAACAAACCAGTATGAATACAATAAATGCAACAAACTAGTATGAATACAATAAGTGCAACAAACTTGTGTGAATACAATAAGTGCAACAAACTAGTATGAATACAATAAATGCAACAAACTAGTATGAATACAATAAATGCAACAAACTAGTATGAATACAATAAATGCAACAAACTAGTATGAATACAATAAGTGCAACAAACTAGTATGAATACAATAAGTGCAACAAACTAGTATGAATACAATAAGTGCAACAAACTAGTATGAATACAATAAGTGCAACAAACTAGTATGAATACAATAAGTGCAACAAACTAATATGAATACAATAAATGCAACAAACTAGTATGAATACAAGAAGTGCAACAAACTAATATGAATACAATAAATGCAACAAACTAGTATGAATACAATAAGTGCAACAAACTAATATGTATACAATAAATGCAACAAACTAGTATGAATACAAGAAGTGCAACAAACTAATATGAATACAATAAATGCAACAAACTAGTATGAATACAAGAAGTGCAACAAACTAATATGAATACAATAAGTGCAACAAACTAATATGAATACAATAAGTGCAACAAACTAATATGAATACAATAAGTGCAACAAACTAGTATGAATACAATAAGTGCAACAAACTAGTATGAATACAATAAGTGCAACAAACTAATATGAATACAATAAATGCAACAAACTAGTATGCATACAAGAAGTGCAACAAACTAATATGAATACAATAAATGCAACAAACTAGTATGAATACAATAAGTGCAACAAACTAATATGAATACAATAAATGCAACAAACTAGTATGAATACAAGAAGTGCAACTAACTAATATGAATACAATAAATGCAACAAACTAGTATGAATACAAGAAGTGCAACAAACTAATATGAGTACAATAAGTGCAACAAACTAATATGAATACAATAAGTGCAACAAACTAATATGAATACAATAAGTGCAACAAACTCGTGTGAATACAATAAATGCAACAAACTAGTATGAATACAATAGGTGCAACTAACTAATATGAATACAATCAGTGCAACAAACTAGTATGAATACAATAAGTGCAACAAACTAGTATGAATACAATAAGTGCAACAAACTAGTATGAATACAATAAATGCAACAAACTAGTATGAATACAATAAATGCAACAAACTAGTATGAATACAAGAAGTGCAACAAACTAGTATGAATACAATAAATGCAACAAACTAGTATGAATACAATAAGTGCAACAAACTAATGTGAATACAATAAGTGCAACAAACTTGTGTGAATACAATAAGTGCAACAAACTAGCATGAATACAATAAGTGCAACAAACTAGTATGAATACAATAAATGCAACAAACTAGTATGAATACAATAAGTGCAACAAACTTGTGTGAATACAATAAGTGCAACAAACTAGTATGAATACAATAAGTGCAACAAACTAGTATGAATACAATAAATGCAACAAACTAGTATGAATACAATAAATGCAACAAACTAGTATGAATACAATAAGTGCAACAAACTTGTGTGAATACAATAAGTGCAACAAACTAGCATGAATACAATAAGTGCAACAAACTAGTATGAATACAATAAATGCAACAAACTAGTATGAATTCAATAAATGCAACAAACTAGTATGAATACAATAAATGCAACAAACTAGTATGAATACAATAAGTGCAACAAACTAGTATGAATACAATAAGTGCAACAAACTAGTATGAATACAATAAGTGCAACAAACTAGTATGAATACAATAAGTGCAACAAACTAGTATGAATACAATAAGTGCAACAAACTAGTATGAATACAATAAGTGCAACAAACTAATATGAATACAATTAATGCAACAAACTAGTATGAATACAAGAAGTGCAACAAAGTAATATGAATACAATAAATGCAACAAACTAGTATGAATACAATAAGTGCAACAAACTAATATGAATACAATAAATGCAACAAACTAGTATGAATACAAGAAGTGCAACAAACTAATATGAATACAATAAATGCAACAAACTAGTATGAATACAAGAAGTGCAACAAACTAATATGAATACAATAAATGCAACAAACTAGTATGAATACAATAAGTGCAACAAACTCGTGTGAATACAATAAATGCAACAAACTAGTATGAATACAATAAGTGCAACTAACTAATATGAATACAATCAGTGCAACAAACTAGTATGAATACAATAAGTGCAACAAACTAGTATGAATACAATAAGTGCAACAAACTAGTATGAATACAATAAATGCAACAAACTAGTATGAATACAATAAATGCAACAAACTAGTATGAATACAAGAAGTGCAACAAACTAGTATGAATACAATAAATGCAACAAACTAGTATGAATACAAGAAGTGCAACAAACTTGTGTGAATACAATAAGTGCAACAAACTAGCATGAATACAATAAGTGCAACAAACTAGTATGAATACAATAAGTGCAACAAACTAGCATGAATACAATAAGTGCAACAAACTAATATGAATACAATAAGTGCAACAAACTAATATGAATACAATAAGTGCAACAAACTAATATGAATACAATAAGTACAACAAACTAATATGAATACAATAAGTGCAACAAACTAGTATGAATACAATAAATGCAACAAACTAGTATGAATACAATAAGTGCAACAAACTGGTATGAATACAATAAGTGCAACAAACTAATATGAATACAATAAATGCAACAAACTAGTATGAATACAAGACGTGCAACAAACTAATATGAATACAATAAATGCAACAAACTAGTATGAATACAAGAAGTGCAACAAACTAATATGAATACAATAAATGCAACAAACTAGTATGAATACAATAAGTGCAACAAACTCGTGTGAATACAATAAATGCAACAAACTAGTATGAATACAATAAGTGCAACTAACTAATATGAATACAATCAGTGCAACAAACTAGTATGAATACAATAAGTGCAACAAACTAGTATGAATACAATAAGTGCAACAAACTAGTATGAATACAATAAATGCAACAAACTAGTATGAATACAATAAATGCAACAAACTAGTATGAATACAAGAAGTGCAACAAACTAGTATGAATACAATAAATGCAACAAACTAGTATGAATACAAGAAGTGCAACAAACTTGTGTGAATACAATAAGTGCAACAAACTAGCATGAATACAATAAGTGCAACAAACTAGTATGAATACAATAAGTGCAACAAACTAGCATGAATACAATAAGTGCAACAAACTAATATGAATACAATAAGTGCAACAAACTAATATGAATACAATAAGTGCAACAAACTAATATGAATACAATAAGTGCAACAAACTAATATGAATACAATAAGTGCAACAAACTAGTATGAATACAATAAGTGCAACAAACTAGTATGAATACAATAAGTGCAACAAACTAGTATGAATACAATAAGTGCAACAAACTAGTATGAATACAATAAGTGCAACAAACTAATATGAATACAATAAATGCAACAAACTAGTATGAATACAATAAATGCAACAAACTAATATGAATACAATAAATGCAACAAACTAGTATGAATACAATAAGTGCAACAAACTAATATGAATACAATAAATGCAACAAACTAGTATGAATACAAGAAGTGCAACAAACTAATGTGAATACAATAAGTGCAACAAACTTGTGTGAATACAATAAGTGCAACAAACTAGCATGAATACAATAAGTGCAACAAACTAGTATGAATACAATAAATGCAACAAACTAGTATGAATACAATAAGTGCAACAAACTTGTGTGAATACAATAAGTGCAACAAACTAGCATGAATACAATAAGTGCAACAAACTAGTATGAATACAATAAATGCAACAAACTAGTATGAATACAATAAATGCAACAAACTAGTATGAATACAATAAGTGCAACAAACTTGTGTGAATACAATAAGTGCAACAAACTAGCATGAATACAATAAGTGCAACAAACTAGTATGAATACAATAAATGCAACAAACTAGTATGAATTCAATAAATGCAACAAACTAGTATGAATACAATAAATGCAACAAACTAGTATGAATACAATAAGTGCAACAAACTAGTATGAATACAATAAGTGCAACAAACTAGTATGAATACAATAAGTGCAACAAACTAGTATGAATACAATAAGTGCAACAAACTAGTATGAATACAATAAGTGCAACAAACTAGTATGAATACAATAAGTGCAACAAACTAATATGAATACAATAAATGCAACAAACTAGTATGAATACAAGAAGTGCAACAAAGTAATATGAATACAATAAATGCAACAAACTAGTATGAATACAATAAGTGCAACAAACTAATATGAATACAATAAATGCAACAAACTAGTATGAATACAAGAAGTGCAACAAACTAATATGAATACAATAAATGCAACAAACTAGTATGAATACAAGAAGTGCAACAAACTAATATGAATACAATAAATGCAACAAACTAGTATGAATACAATAAGTGCAACAAACTCGTGTGAATACAATAAATGCAACAAACTAGTATGAATACAATAAGTGCAACTAACTAATACGAATACAATCAGTGCAACAAACTAGTATGAATACAATAAGTGCAACAAACTAGTATGAATACAATAAGTGCAACAAACTAGTATGAATACAATAAATGCAACAAACTAGTATGAATACAATAAATGCAACAAACTAGTATGAATACAAGAAGTGCAACAAACTAGTATGAATACAATAAATGCAACAAACTAGTATGAATACAAGAAGTGCAACAAACTTGTGTGAATACAATAAGTGCAACAAACTAGCATGAATACAATAAGTGCAACAAACTAGTATGAATACAATAAGTGCAACAAACTAGCATGAATACAATAAGTGCAACAAACTAATATGAATACAATAAGTGCAACAAACTAATATGAATACAATAAGTGCAACAAACTAATATGAATACAATAAGTACAACAAACTAATATGAATACAATAAGTGCAACAAACTAGTATGAATACAATAAATGCAACAAACTAGTATGAATACAATAAGTGCAACAAACTGGTATGAATACAATAAGTGCAACAAACTAATATGAATACAATAAATGCAACAAACTAGTATGAATACAAGACGTGCAACAAACTAATATGAATACAATAAATGCAACAAACTAGTATGAATACAAGAAGTGCAACAAACTAATATGAATACAATAAATGCAACAAACTAGTATGAATACAATAAGTGCAACAAACTCGTGTGAATACAATAAATGCAACAAACTAGTATGAATACAATAAGTGCAACTAACTAATATGAATACAATCAGTGCAACAAACTAGTATGAATACAATAAGTGCAACAAACTAGTATGAATACAATAAGTGCAACAAACTAGTATGAATACAATAAATGCAACAAACTAGTATGAATACAATAAATGCAACAAACTAGTATGAATACAAGAAGTGCAACAAACTAGTATGAATACAATAAATGCAACAAACTAGTATGAATACAAGAAGTGCAACAAACTTGTGTGAATACAATAAGTGCAACAAACTAGCGTGAATACAATAAGTGCAACAAACTAGTATGAATACAATAAGTGCAACAAACTAGCATGAATACAATAAGTGCAACAAACTAATATGAATACAATAAGTGCAACAAACTAATATGAATACAATAAGTGCAACAAACTAATATGAATACAATAAGTGCAACAAACTAATATGAATACAATAAGTGCAACAAACTAGTATGAATACAATAAGTGCAACAAACTAGTATGAATACAATAAGTGCAACAAACTAGTATGAATACAATAAGTGCAACAAACTAGTATGAATACAATAAGTGCAACAAACTAATATGAATACAATAAATGCAACAAACTAGTATGAATACAATAAGTGCAACAAACTAATATGAATACAATAAATGCAACAAACTAGTATGAATACAATAAGTGCAACAAACTAATATGAATACAATAAATGCAACAAACTAGTATGAATACAAGAAGTGCAACAAACTAATATGAATACAATAAATGCAACAAACTAGTATGAATACAAGAAGTGCAACAAACTAGTATGAATACAAGAAGTGCAACAAACTAATATGAATACAATAAATGCAACAAACTAGTATGAATACAATAAGTGCAACAAACTCGTGTGAATAGAATAAATGCAACAAACTAGTATGAATACAATAAGTGCAACTAACTAATATGAATACAATCAGTGCAACAAACTAGTATGAATACAATAAGTGCAACAAACTAGTATGAATACAATAAGTGCAACAAACTAGTATGAATACAATAAATGCAACAAACTAGTATGAATACAATAAATGCAACAAACTAGTATGAATACAAGAAGTGCAACAAACTAGTATGAATACAATAAGTGCAACAAACTAGCATGAATACAAGAAGTGCAACAAACTTGTGTGAATACAATAAGTGCAACAAACTAGCATGAATACAATAAGTGCAACAAACTAGTATGAATACAATAAGTGCAACAAACTAGCATGAATACAATAAGTGCAACAAACTAGTATGAATACAATAAGTGCAACAAACTAGTATGAATACAATAAGTGCAACAAACTAGTATGAATACAATAAGTGCAACAAACTAATATGAATACAATAAATGCAACAAACTAGTATGAATACAAGAAGTGCAACAAACTAATATGAATACAATAAATGCAACAAACTAGTATGAATACAATAAGTGCAACAAACTAATATGTATACAATAAATGCAACAAACTAGTATGAATACAAGAAGTGCAACAAACTAATATGAATACAATAAATGCAACAAACTAGTATGAATACAAGAAGTGCAACAAACTAATATGAATACAATAAGTGCAACAAACTAATATGAATACAATAAGTGCAACAAACTAATATGAATACAATAAGTGCAACAAACTAGTATGAATACAATAAGTGCAACAAACTAGTATGAATACAATAAGTGCAACAAACTAATATGAATACAATAAATGCAACAAACTAGTATGCATACAAGAAGTGCAACAAACTAATATGAATACAATAAATGCAACAAACTAGTATGAATACAATAAGTGCAACAAACTAATATGAATACAATAAATGCAACAAACTAGTATGAATACAAGAAGTGCAACTAACTAATATGAATACAATAAATGCAACAAACTAGTATGAATACAAGAAGTGCAACAAACTAATATGAGTACAATAAGTGCAACAAACTAATATGAATACAATAAGTGCAACAAACTAATATGAATACAATAAGTGCAACAAACTCGTGTGAATACAATAAATGCAACAAACTAGTATGAATACAATAGGTGCAACTAACTAATATGAATACAATCAGTGCAACAAACTAGTATGAATACAATAAGTGCAACAAACTAGTATGAATACAATAAGTGCAACAAACTAGTATGAATACAATAAATGCAACAAACTAGTATGAATACAATAAATGCAACAAACTAGTATGAATACAAGAAGTGCAACAAACTAGTATGAATACAATAAATGCAACAAACTAGTATGAATACAATAAGTGCAACAAACTAATGTGAATACAATAAGTGCAACAAACTTGTGTGAATACAATAAGTGCAACAAACTAGCATGAATACAATAAGTGCAACAAACTAGTATGAATACAATAAATGCAACAAACTAGTATGAATACAATAAGTGCAACAAACTTGTGTGAATACAATAAGTGCAACAAACTAGTATGAATACAATAAGTGCAACAAACTAGTATGAATACAATAAATGCAACAAACTAGTATGAATACAATAAATGCAACAAACTAGTATGAATACAATAAGTGCAACAAACTTGTGTGAATACAATAAGTGCAACAAACTAGCATGAATACAATAAGTGCAACAAACTAGTATGAATACAATAAATGCAACAAACTAGTATGAATTCAATAAATGCAACAAACTAGTATGAATACAATAAATGCAACAAACTAGTATGAATACAATAAGTGCAACAAACTAGTATGAATACAATAAGTGCAACAAACTAGTATGAATACAATAAGTGCAACAAACTAGTATGAATACAATAAGTGCAACAAACTAGTATGAATACAATAAGTGCAACAAACTAGTATGAATACAATAAGTGCAACAAACTAATATGAATACAATTAATGCAACAAACTAGTATGAATACAAGAAGTGCAACAAAGTAATATGAATACAATAAATGCAACAAACTAGTATGAATACAATAAGTGCAACAAACTAATATGAATACAATAAATGCAACAAACTAGTATGAATACAAGAAGTGCAACAAACTAATATGAATACAATAAATGCAACAAACTAGTATGAATACAAGAAGTGCAACAAACTAATATGAATACAATAAATGCAACAAACTAGTATGAATACAATAAGTGCAACAAACTCGTGTGAATACAATAAATGCAACAAACTAGTATGAATACAATAAGTGCAACTAACTAATATGAATACAATCAGTGCAACAAACTAGTATGAATACAATAAGTGCAACAAACTAGTATGAATACAATAAGTGCAACAAACTAGTATGAATACAATAAATGCAACAAACTAGTATGAATACAATAAATGCAACAAACTAGTATGAATACAAGAAGTGCAACAAACTAGTATGAATACAATAAATGCAACAAACTAGTATGAATACAAGAAGTGCAACAAACTTGTGTGAATACAATAAGTGCAACAAACTAGCATGAATACAATAAGTGCAACAAACTAGTATGAATACAATAAGTGCAACAAACTAGCATGAATACAATAAGTGCAACAAACTAATATGAATACAATAAGTGCAACAAACTAATATGAATACAATAAGTGCAACAAACTAATATGAATACAATAAGTACAACAAACTAATATGAATACAATAAGTGCAACAAACTAGTATGAATACAATAAATGCAACAAACTAGTATGAATACAATAAGTGCAACAAACTGGTATGAATACAATAAGTGCAACAAACTAATATGAATACAATAAATGCAACAAACTAGTATGAATACAAGACGTGCAACAAACTAATATGAATACAATAAATGCAACAAACTAGTATGAATACAAGAAGTGCAACAAACTAATATGAATACAATAAATGCAACAAACTAGTATGAATACAATAAGTGCAACAAACTCGTGTGAATACAATAAATGCAACAAACTAGTATGAATACAATAAGTGCAACTAACTAATATGAATACAATCAGTGCAACAAACTAGTATGAATACAATAAGTGCAACAAACTAGTATGAATACAATAAGTGCAACAAACTAGTATGAATACAATAAATGCAACAAACTAGTATGAATACAATAAATGCAACAAACTAGTATGAATACAAGAAGTGCAACAAACTAGTATGAATACAATAAATGCAACAAACTAGTATGAATACAAGAAGTGCAACAAACTTGTGTGAATACAATAAGTGCAACAAACTAGCATGAATACAATAAGTGCAACAAACTAGTATGAATACAATAAGTGCAACAAACTAGCATGAATACAATAAGTGCAACAAACTAATATGAATACAATAAGTGCAACAAACTAATATGAATACAATAAGTGCAACAAACTAATATGAATACAATAAGTGCAACAAACTAATATGAATACAATAAGTGCAACAAACTAGTATGAATACAATAAGTGCAACAAACTAGTATGAATACAATAAGTGCAACAAACTAGTATGAATACAATAAGTGCAACAAACTAGTATGAATACAATAAGTGCAACAAACTAATATGAATACAATAAATGCAACAAACTAGTATGAATACAATAAATGCAACAAACTAATATGAATACAATAAATGCAACAAACTAGTATGAATACAATAAGTGCAACAAACTAATATGAATACAATAAATGCAACAAACTAGTATGAATACAAGAAGTGCAACAAACTAATGTGAATACAATAAGTGCAACAAACTTGTGTGAATACAATAAGTGCAACAAACTAGCATGAATACAATAAGTGCAACAAACTAGTATGAATACAATAAATGCAACAAACTAGTATGAATACAATAAGTGCAACAAACTTGTGTGAATACAATAAGTGCAACAAACTAGCATGAATACAATAAGTGCAACAAACTAGTATGAATACAATAAATGCAACAAACTAGTATGAATACAATAAATGCAACAAACTAGTATGAATACAATAAGTGC
This sequence comes from Melanostigma gelatinosum, assembly GCF_949748355.1. Taxonomy (NCBI): domain Eukaryota; kingdom Metazoa; phylum Chordata; class Actinopteri; order Perciformes; family Zoarcidae; genus Melanostigma; species Melanostigma gelatinosum. The sequence goes on from NC_136639.1 coordinate 29,018,346, forward strand.
AACAAACTTGTGTGAATACAATAAGTGCAACAAACTAGCATGAATACAATAAGTGCAACAAACTAGTATGAATACAATAAATGCAACAAACTAGTATGAATTCAATAAATGCAACAAACTAGTATGAATACAATAAATGCAACAAACTAGTATGAATACAATAAGTGCAACAAACTAGTATGAATACAATAAGTGCAACAAACTAGTATGAATACAATAAGTGCAACAAACTAGTATGAATACAATAAGTGCAACAAACTAGTATGAATACAATAAGTGCAACAAACTAGTATGAATACAATAAGTGCAACAAACTAATATGAATACAATAAATGCAACAAACTAGTATGAATACAAGAAGTGCAACAAAGTAATATGAATACAATAAATGCAACAAACTAGTATGAATACAATAAGTGCAACAAACTAATATGAATACAATAAATGCAACAAACTAGTATGAATACAAGAAGTGCAACAAACTAATATGAATACAATAAATGCAACAAACTAGTATGAATACAAGAAGTGCAACAAACTAATATGAATACAATAAATGCAACAAACTAGTATGAATACAATAAGTGCAACAAACTCGTGTGAATACAATAAATGCAACAAACTAGTATGAATACAATAAGTGCAACTAACTAATATGAATACAATCAGTGCAACAAACTAGTATGAATACAATAAGTGCAACAAACTAGTATGAATACAATAAGTGCAACAAACTAGTATGAATACAATAAATGCAACAAACTAGTATGAATACAATAAATGCAACAAACTAGTATGAATACAAGAAGTGCAACAAACTAGTATGAATACAATAAATGCAACAAACTAGTATGAATACAAGAAGTGCAACAAACTTGTGTGAATACAATAAGTGCAACAAACTAGCATGAATACAATAAGTGCAACAAACTAGTATGAATACAATAAGTGCAACAAACTAGCATGAATACAATAAGTGCAACAAACTAATATGAATACAATAAGTGCAACAAACTAATATGAATACAATAAGTGCAACAAACTAATATGAATACAATAAGTACAACAAACTAATATGAATACAATAAGTGCAACAAACTAGTATGAATACAATAAATGCAACAAACTAGTATGAATACAATAAGTGCAACAAACTGGTATGAATACAATAAGTGCAACAAACTAATATGAATACAATAAATGCAACAAACTAGTATGAATACAAGACGTGCAACAAACTAATATGAATACAATAAATGCAACAAACTAGTATGAATACAAGAAGTGCAACAAACTAATATGAATACAATAAATGCAACAAACTAGTATGAATACAATAAGTGCAACAAACTCGTGTGAATACAATAAATGCAACAAACTAGTATGAATACAATAAGTGCAACTAACTAATATGAATACAATCAGTGCAACAAACTAGTATGAATACAATAAGTGCAACAAACTAGTATGAATACAATAAGTGCAACAAACTAGTATGAATACAATAAATGCAACAAACTAGTATGAATACAATAAATGCAACAAACTAGTATGAATACAAGAAGTGCAACAAACTAGTATGAATACAATAAATGCAACAAACTAGTATGAATACAAGAAGTGCAACAAACTTGTGTGAATACAATAAGTGCAACAAACTAGCGTGAATACAATAAGTGCAACAAACTAGTATGAATACAATAAGTGCAACAAACTAGCATGAATACAATAAGTGCAACAAACTAATATGAATACAATAAGTGCAACAAACTAATATGAATACAATAAGTGCAACAAACTAATATGAATACAATAAGTGCAACAAACTAATATGAATACAATAAGTGCAACAAACTAGTATGAATACAATAAGTGCAACAAACTAGTATGAATACAATAAGTGCAACAAACTAGTATGAATACAATAAGTGCAACAAACTAGTATGAATACAATAAGTGCAACAAACTAATATGAATACAATAAATGCAACAAACTAGTATGAATACAATAAGTGCAACAAACTAATATGAATACAATAAATGCAACAAACTAGTATGAATACAATAAGTGCAACAAACTAATATGAATACAATAAATGCAACAAACTAGTATGAATACAAGAAGTGCAACAAACTAATATGAATACAATAAATGCAACAAACTAGTATGAATACAAGAAGTGCAACAAACTAGTATGAATACAAGAAGTGCAACAAACTAATATGAATACAATAAATGCAACAAACTAGTATGAATACAATAAGTGCAACAAACTCGTGTGAATAGAATAAATGCAACAAACTAGTATGAATACAATAAGTGCAACTAACTAATATGAATACAATCAGTGCAACAAACTAGTATGAATACAATAAGTGCAACAAACTAGTATGAATACAATAAGTGCAACAAACTAGTATGAATACAATAAATGCAACAAACTAGTATGAATACAATAAATGCAACAAACTAGTATGAATACAAGAAGTGCAACAAACTAGTATGAATACAATAAGTGCAACAAACTAGCATGAATACAAGAAGTGCAACAAACTTGTGTGAATACAATAAGTGCAACAAACTAGCATGAATACAATAAGTGCAACAAACTAGTATGAATACAATAAGTGCAACAAACTAGCATGAATACAATAAGTGCAACAAACTAATATGAATACAATAAGTGCAACAAACTAATATGAATACAATAAGTACAACAAACTAATATGAATACAATAAGTGCAACAAACTAGTATGAATACAATAAATGCAACAAACTAGTATGAATACAATAAGTGCAACAAACTGGTATGAATACAATAAGTGCAACAAACTAATATGAATACAATAAGTGCAACAAACTAATATGAATACAATAAGTGCAACAAACTAGTATGAATACAATAAGTGCAACAAACTAGTATGAATACAATAAGTGCAACAAACTAGTATGAATACAATGAGTGCAACAAACTAATATGAATACAATAAGTGCAACAAACTTGTGTGAATACAATAAGTGCAACAAACTAGCATGAATACAATAAGTGCAACAAACTAGTATGAATACAATAAATGCAACAAACTAGTATGAATACAATAAATGCAACAAACTAGTATGAATACAATAAATGCAACAAACTAGTATGAATACAATAAGTGCAACAAACTTGTGTGAATATAATAAGTGCAACAAACTAGCATGAATACAATAAGTGCAACAAACTAGTATGAATACAATAAATGCAACAAACCAGTATGAATACAATAAATGCAACAAACTAGTATGAATACAATAAGTGCAACAAACTTGTGTGAATACAATAAGTGCAACAAACTAGTATGAATACAATAAATGCAACAAACTAGTATGAATACAATAAATGCAACAAACTAGTATGAATACAATAAGTGCAACAAACTAATATGAATACAATAAATGCAACAAACTAGTATGAATACAAGAAGTGCAACAAACTAATATGAATACAATAAATGCAACAAACTAGTATGAATACAAGAAGTGCAACAAACTAATATGAATACAATAAATGCAACAAACTAGTATGAATACAATAAGTGCAACAAACTCGTGTGAATACAATAAATGCAACAAACTAGTATGAATACAATAAGTGCAACTAACTAATATGAATACAATCAGTGCAACAAACTAGTATGAATACAATAAGTGCAACAAACTAGTATGAATACAATAAGTGCAACAAACTAGTATGAATACAATAAATGCAACAAACTAGTATGAATACAATAAATGCAACAAACTAGTATGAATACAAGAAGTGCAACAAACTAGTATGAATACAATAAATGCAACAAACTAGTATGAATACAAGAAGTGCAACAAACTTGTGTGAATACAATAAGTGCAACAAACTAGCATGAATACAATAAGTGCAACAAACTAGTATGAATACAATAAGTGCAACAAACTAGCATGAATACAATAAGTGCAACAAACTAATATGAATACAATAAGTGCAACAAACTAATATGAATACAATAAGTGCAACAAACTAATATGAATACAATAAGTACAACAAACTAATATGAATACAATAAGTGCAACAAACTAGTATGAATACAATAAATGCAACAAACTAGTATGAATACAATAAGTGCAACAAACTGGTATGAATACAATAAGTGCAACAAACTAATATGAATACAATAAGTGCAACAAACTAATATGAATACAATAAGTGCAACAAACTAGTATGAATACAATAAGTGCAACAAACTTGTGTGAATACAATAAGTGCAACAAACTAGCATGAATACAATAAGTGCAACAAACTAGTATGAATACAATAAATGCAACAAACTAGTATGAATACAATAAATGCAACAAACTAGTATGAATACAATAAATGCAACAAACTGGTATGAATACAATAAGTGCAACAAACTTGTGTGAATATAATAAGTGCAACAAACTAGCATGAATACAATAAGTGCAACAAACTAGTATGAATACAATAAATGCAACAAACCAGTATGAATACAATAAATGCAACAATCTAGTATGAATACAATAAGTGCAACAAACTTGTGTGAATACAATAAGTGCAACAAACTAGTATGAATACAATAAATGCAACAAACTAGTATGAATACAATAAATGCAACAAACTAGTATGAATACAATAAATGCAACAAACTAGTATGAATACAATAAGTGCAACAAACTAGTATGAATACAATAAGTGCAACAAACTAGTATGAATACAATAAGTGCAACAAACTAGTATGAATACAATAAGTGCAACAAACTAGTATGAATACAATAAGTGCAACAAACTAGTATGAATACAATAAGTGCAACAAACTAATATGAATACAATAAATGCAACAAACTAGTATGAATACAAGAAGTGCAACAAACTAATATGAATACAATAAATGCAACAAACTAGTATGAATACAATAAGTGCAACAAACTAATATGAATACAATAAATGCAACAAACTAGTATGAATACAAGAAGTGCAACAAACTAATATGAATACAATAAATGCAACAAACTAGTATGAATACAAGAAGTGCAACAAACTAATATGAATACAAGAAGTGCAACAAACTAATATGAATACAATAAGTGCAACAAACTAATATGAATACAATAAGTGCAACAAACTAGTATGAATACAATAAGTGCAACAAACTAATATGAATACAATAAATGCAACAAACTAGTATGAATACAATAAGTGCAACAAACTAATATGAATACAATAAATGCAACAAACTAGTATGAATACAATAAGTGCAACAAACTAATATGAATACAATAAATGCAACAAACTAGTATGAATACAAGAAGTGCAACTAACTAATATGAATACAATAAATGCAACAAACTAGTATGAATACAAGAAGTGCAACAAACTAATATGAATACAATAAGTGCAACAAACTAATATGAATACAATAAGTGCAACAAACTAATATGAATACAATAAGTGCAACAAACTCGTGTGAATACAATAAATGCAACAAACTAGTATGAATACAATAAGTGCAACTAACTAATATGAATACAATCAGTGCAACAAACTAGTATGAATACAATAAGTGCAACAAACTAGTATGAATACAATAAGTGCAACAAACTAGTATGAATACAATAAATGCAACAAACTAGTATGAATACAATAAATGCAACAAACTAGTATGAATACAAGAAGTGCAACAAACTAGTATGAATACAATAAATGCAACAAACTAGTATGAATACAATAAATGCAACAAACTAGTATGAATACAATAAGTGCAACAAACTAATGTGAATACAATAAGTGCAACAAACTTGTGTGAATACAATAAGTGCAACAAACTAGCATGAATACAATAAGTGCAACAAACTAGTATGAATACAATAAATGCAACAAACTAGTATGAATACAATAAGTGCAACAAACTTGTGTGAATACAATAAGTGCAACAAACTAGCATGAATACAATAAGTGCAACAAACTAGTATGAATACAATAAATGCAACAAACTAGTATGAATACAATAAATGCAACAAACTAGTATGAATACAATAAGTGCAACAAACTAGTATGAATACAATAAGTGCAACAAACTAGTATGAATACAATAAGTGCAACAAACTAGTATGAATACAATAAGTGCAACAAACTAGTATGAATACAATAAGTGCAACAAACTAGTATGAATACAATAAGTGCAACAAACTAATATGAATACAATAAATGCAACAAACTAGTATGAATACAAGAAGTGCAACAAACTAATATGAATACAATAAATGCAACAAACTAGTATGAATACAATAAGTGCAACAAACTAATATGAATACAATAAATGCAACAAACTAGTATGAATACAAGAAGTGCAATAAACTAGTATGAATACAATAAGTGCAACAAACTAGTATGAATACAATCAGTGCAACAAACTAGTATGAATACAATAAGTGCAACAAACTAGTATAAATACAATAAGTGCAACAAACTAATATGAATACAATAAGTGCAACAAACTAGTATGAATACAATAAGTGCAACAAACGAATATGAATACAATAAGTGCAACAAACTAATATGAATACAATAAGTGCAACAAACTAGTATGAATACAATAAGTGCAACAAACTAGTATGAATACAATAAGTGCAACAAACTAATATGAATACAATAAGTGCAACAAACTAATATGAATACAATAAGTGCAACAAACTAATATGAATACAATAAGTGCAACAAACTAGTATGAATACAATAAATGCAACAAACTAGCATGAATACAATAAGTGCAACAAACTAGCATGAATACAATAAATGCAACAAACTAGTATGAATACAATAAATGCAACAAACTAGTATGAATACAATAAATGCAACAAACTAGTATGAATACAAAAAATGCAACAAACTAGTATGAATACAATAAGTGTAACAAACTAGTATGAATACAATAAGTGCAACAAACTAGTATGAATACAATAAGTGCAACAAACTAGTATGAATACAATAAGTGCAACAAACTCGTGTGAATACAACAAATGCAACAAACTAGTATGAATACAAGAAGTGCAACAAACTAATATGACTACAATAAGTGCAACAAACTAATATGAATACAATCATTGCAACAAACTAGTATGAATACAATAAGTGAAACAAACTAGCATGAATACAATACGTGCAACAAACTAGTATGAATACAATAAATGCAACAAACTAGTATGAATACAATAAATGCAACAAACTAATATGAATACAATAAGTGCAACAAACTAATATGAATACAATAAGTGCAACAAACTAGTATGAATACAATAAGTGCAACAAACTAATATGAATACAATAAGTGCAACAAACCTGTGTGAATACAATAAGTGCAACAAACTAGCATGAATACAATAAGTGCAACAAACTAGCATGAATACAATAAGTGCAACAAACTAGTATGAATACAATAAATTCAACAAACTAGTATGAATACAATAAATGCAACAAACTAGTATGAATACAATAAGTGCAACAAACTCATGTGAATACAATAAATGCAACAAACTAGTATGAATACAATAAGTGCAACAAACTAGTATGAATACAATAAGTGCAACAAACTCATGTGAATACAATAAATGCAACAAACTAGTATGAATACAAGAAGTGCAACAAACTAATATGACTACAATAAGTGCAACAAACTAATATGAATACAATAAATGTAACAAACTAGTATGAATACAATCATTGCAACAAACTAGTATGAATACAATAAGTGCAACAAACTAGCATGAATACAATAAGTGCAACAAACTAATATGAATACAATAACTGCAACAAACTAATATGAATACAATAAGTGCAACAAACTAGTATGAATACAATAAGTGCAACAAACTAGCATGAATACAATAAGTGCAACAAACTAATATGAATACAATAAGTGCAACAAACTAATATGAATACAATAAGTACAACAAACTAGTATGAATACAATAAATGCAACAAACTAGTATGAATACAATAAGTGCAACAAACTGGTATGAATACAATAAGTGCAACAAACTAATATGAATACAATACGTGCAACAAACTAATATGAATACAATAAGTGCAACAAACTAGTATGAATACAATAAGTGCAACAAACTAGTATGAATACAATAAGTGCAACAAACTAATATGAATACAATAAGTGCAACAAACTTGTGTGAATACAATAAGTGCAACAAACTAGCATGAATACAATAAGTGCAACAAACTAGTATGAATACAATAAATGCAACAAACTAGTATGAATACAATAAATGCATCAAACTAGTATGAATACAATAAATGCAACAAACTAGTATGAATACAATAAGTGCAACAAACTTGTGTGAATACAATAAGTGCAACAAACTAGCATGAATACAATAAGTGCAACAAACTAGTATGAATACAATAAATGCAACAAACTAGTATGAATACAATAAATGCAACAAACTAGTATGAATACAATAAGTGCAACAAACTTGTGTGAATAGAATAAGTGCAACAAACTAGCATGAATACAATAAGTGCAACAAACTAGTATGAATACAATAAATGCAACAAACTAGTATGAATTCAATAAATGCAACAAACTAGTATGAATACAATAAATGCAACAAACTAGTATGAATACAATAAGTGCAACAAACTACTATGAATACAATAAGTGCAACAAACTAGTATGAATACAATAAGTGCAACAAACTAATATGAATACAATAAATGCAACAAACTAGTATGAATACAAGAAGTGCAACAAACTAATATGAATACAATAAATGCAACAAACTAGTATGAATACAAGAAGTGCAACAAACTAATATGAATACAATAAATGCAACAAACTAGTATGAATACAAGAAGTGCAACAAACTAATATGAATACAATAAATGCAACAAACTAGTATGAATACAAGAAGTGCAACAAACTAATATGAATACAATAAATGCAACAAACTAGTATGAATACAATAAGTGCAACAAACTCGTGTGAATACAATAAATGCAACAAACTAGTATGAATACAATAAGTGCAACTAACTAATATGAATACAATCAGTGCAACAAACTAGTATGAATACAATAAGTGCAACTAACTAATATGAATACAATCAGTGCAACAAACTAGTATGAATACAATAAATGCAACAAACTAGTATGAATACAATCAGTGCAACAAACTAGTATGAATACAATAAATGCAACAAACTAGTATGAATACAATAAATGCAACAAACTAGTATGAATACAATAAATGCAACAAACTAGTATGAATACAATAAATGCAACAAACTAGTATGAATACAATAAGTGCAACAAACTTGTGTGAATAGAATAAGTGCAACAAACTAGCATGAATACAATAAGTGCAACAAACTAGTATGAATACAATAAATGCAACAAACTAGTATGAATTCAATAAATGCAACAAACTAGTATGAATACAATAAATGCAACAAACTAGTATGAATACAATAAGTGCAACAAACTACTATGAATACAATAAGTGCAACAAACTAGTATGAATACAATAAGTGCAACAAACTAATATGAATACAATAAATGCAACAAACTAGTATGAATACAAGAAGTGCAACAAACTAATATGAATACAATAAATGCAACAAACTAGTATGAATACAAGAAGTGCAACAAACTAATATGAATACAATAAATGCAACAAACTAGTATGAATACAAGAAGTGCAACAAACTAATATGAATACAATAAATGCAACAAACTAGTATGAATACAAGAAGTGCAACAAACTAATATGAATACAATAAATGCAACAAACTAGTATGAATACAATAAGTGCAACAAACTCGTGTGAATACAATAAATGCAACAAACTAGTATGAATACAATAAGTGCAACTAACTAATATGAATACAATCAGTGCAACAAACTAGTATGAATACAATAAGTGCAACAAACTAGTATGAATACAATAAGTGCAACAAACTAGTATGAATACAATAAATGCAACAAACTAGTATGAATACAATAAATGCAACAAACTAGTATGAATACAAGAAGTGCAACAAACTAGTATGAATACAATAAATGCAACAAACTAGTATGAATACAAGAAGTGCAACAAACTTGTGTGAATACAATAAGTGCAACAAACTAGCATGAATACAATAAGTGCAACAAACTAGTATGAATACAATAAGTGCAACAAACTAGCATGAATACAATAAGTGCAACAAACTAATATGAATACAATAAGTGCAACAAACTAATATGAATACAATAAGTGCAACAAACTAATATGAATACAATAAGTACAACAAACTAATATGAATACAATAAGTGCAACAAACTAGTATGAATACAATAAGTGCAACAAACTAGTATGAATACAATAAGTGCAACAAACTAGTATGAATACAATAAGTGCAACAAACTAGTATGAATACAATAAGTGCAACAAACTAATATGAATACAATAAATGCAACAAACTAGTATGAATACAAGAAGTGCAACAAACTAATATGAATACAATAAATGCAACAAACTAGTATGAATACAATAAGTGCAACAAACTAATATGAATACAATAAATGCAACAAACTAGTATGAATACAAGAAGTGCAACAAACTAATATGAATACAATAAATGCAACAAACTAGTATGAATACAAGAAGTGCAACAAACTAATATGAATACAATAAATGCAACAAACTAGTATGAATACAATAAGTGCAACTAACTAATATGAATACAATCAGTGCAACAAACTAGTATGAATACAATAAGTGCAACAAACTAGTATGAATACAATAAGTGCAACAAACTAGTATGAATACAATAAATGCAACAAACTAGTATGAATACAATAAATGCAACAAACTAGTATGAATACAAGAAGTGCAACAAACTAGTATGAATACAATAAATGCAACAAACTAGTATGAATACAAGAAGTGCAACAAACTTGTGTGAATACAATAAGTGCAACAAACTAGCATGAATACAATAAGTGCAACAAACTAGTATGAATACAATAAGTGCAACAAACTAGCATGAATACAATAAGTGCAACAAACTAATATGAATACAATAAGTGCAACAAACTAATATGAATACAATAAGTACAACAAACTAATATGAATACAATAAGTGCAACAAACTAGTATGAATACAATAAATGCAACAAACTAGTATGAATACAATAAGTGCAACAAACTGGTATGAATACAATAAGTGCAACAAACTAATATGAATACAATAAGTGCAACAAACTAATATGAATACAATAAGTGCAACAAACTAGTATGAATACAATAAGTGCAACAAACTAGTATGAATACAATAAGTGCAACAAACTAATATGAATACAATAAGTGCAACAAACTTGTGTGAATACAATAAGTGCAACAAACTAGCATGAATACAATAAGTGCAACAAACTAGTATGAATACAATAAATGCAACAAACTAGTATGAATACAATAAATGCAACAAACTAGTATGAATACAATAAATGCAACAAACTAGTATGAATACAATAAGTGCAACAAACTTGTGTGAATATAATAAGTGCAACAAACTAGCATGAATACAATAAGTGCAACAAACTAGTATGAATACAATAAATGCAACAAACCAGTATGAATACAATAAATGCAACAAACTAGTATGAATACAATAAGTGCAACAAACTTGTGTGAATACAATAAGTGCAACAAACTAGTATGAATACAATAAATGCAACAAACTAGTATGAATACAATAAATGCAACAAACTAGTATGAATACAATAAGTGCAACAAACTAATATGAATACAATAAGTGCAACAAACTTGTGTGAATACAATAAGTGCAACAAACTAGCATGAATACAATAAGTGCAACAAACTAGTATGAATACAATAAATGCAACAAACTAGTATGAATACAATAAATGCAACAAACTAGTATGAATACAAGAAGTGCAACAAACTAATATGAATACAATAAATGCAACAAACTAGTATGAATACAATAAGTGCAACAAACTAATATGAATACAATAAATGCAACAAACTAGTATGAATACAAGAAGTGCAACAAACTAATATGAATACAATAAATGCAACAAACTAGTATGAATACAAGAAGTGCAACAAACTAATATGAATACAATAAGTGCAACAAACTAATATGAATACAATAAGTGCAACAAACTAATATGAATACAATAAGTGCAACAAACTAGTATGAATACAATAAGTGCAACAAACTAGTATGAATACAATAAGTGCAACAAACTAATATGAATACAATAAATGCAACAAACTAGTATGAATACAAGAAGTGCAACAAACTAATATGAATACAATAAATGCAACAAACTAGTATGAATACAATAAGTGCAACAAACTAATATGAATACAATAAATGCAACAAACTAGTATGAATACAAGAAGTGCAACTAACTAATATGAATACAATAAATGCAACAAACTAGTATGAATACAAGAAGTGCAACAAACTAATATGAATACAATAAGTGCAACAAACTAATATGAATACAATAAGTGCAACAAACTAATATGAATACAATAAGTGCAACAAACTCGTGTGAATACAATAAGTGCAACAAACTAGTATGAATACAATAAATGCAACAAACTAGTATGAATACAATAAATGCAACAAACTAGTATGAATACAATAAGTGCAACAAACTAGTATGAATACAATAAGTGCAACAAACTAGTATGAATACAATAAATGCAACAAACTAGTATGAATACAATAAATGCAACAAACTAGTATGAATACAATAAGTGCAACAAACTAGTATGAATACAATAAGTGCAACAAACTAGTATGAATACAATAAATGCAACAAACTAGTATGAATACAATAAATGCAACAAACTAGTATGAATACAATAAGTGCAACAAACTTGTGTGAATATAATAAGTGCAACAAACTAGCATGAATACAATAAGTGCAACAAACTAGTATGAATACAATAAATGCAACAAACCAGTATGAATACAATAAATGCAACAAACTAGTATGAATACAATAAGTGCAACAAACTTGTGTGAATACAATAAGTGCAACAAACTAGTATGAATACAATAAATGCAACAAACTAGTATGAATACAATAAATGCAACAAACTAGTATGAATACAATAAGTGCAACAAACTAGTATGAATACAATAAGTGCAACAAACTAGTATGAATACAATAAGTGCAACAAACTAGTATGAATACAATAAGTGCAACACACTAGTATGAATACAATAAGTGCAACAAACTAGTATGAATACAATAAGTGCAACAAACTAGTATGAATACAATAAGTGCAACAAACTAATATGAATACAATAAATGCAACAAACTAGTATGAATACAAGAAGTGCAACAAACTAATATGAATACAATAAATGCAACAAACTAGTATGAATACAATAAGTGCAACAAACTAATATGAATACAATAAATGCAACAAACTAGTATGAATACAAGAAGTGCAACAAACTAATATGAATACAATAAATGCAACAAACTAGTATGAATACAAGAAGTGCAACAAACTAATATGAATACAATAAGTGCAACAAACTAATATGAATAAAATAAGTGCAAGAAACTAATATGAATACAATAAGTGCAACAAACTAGTATGAATACAATAAGTGCAACAAACTAGTATGAATACAATAAGTGCAACAAACTAATATGAATACAATAAATGCAACAAACTAGTATGAATACAAGAAGTGCAACAAACTAATATGAATACAATAAATGCAACAAACTAGTATGAATACAATAAGTGCAACAAACTAATATGAATACAATAAATGCAACAAACTAGTATGAATACAAGAAGTGCAACAAACTAATATGAATACAATAAGTGCAACAAACTAATATGAATACAATAAGTGCAACAAACTAGTATGAATACAATAAATGCAACAAACTAGCATGAATACAATAAGTGCAACAAACTAGCATGAATACAATAAATGCAACAAACTAGTATGAATACAATAAATGCAACTAGTATGAATACAATAAATGCAACAAACTAGTATGAATACAAAAAATGCAACAAACTAGTATGAATACAATAAGTGTAACAAACTAGTATGAATACAATAAGTGCAACAAACTAGTATGAATACAATAAGTGCAACAAACTAGTATGAATACAATAAGTGAAACAAACTAGCATGAATACAATACGTGCAACAAACTAGTATGAATACAATAAATGCAACAAACTAGTATGAATACAATAAATGCAACAAACTAATATGAATACAATAAGTGCAACAAACTAATATGAATACAATAAGTGCAACAAACTAGTATGAATACAATAAGTGCAACAAACTAATATGAATACAATAAGTGCAACAAACCTGTGTGAATACAATAAGTGCAACAAACTAGCATGAATACAATAAGTGCAACAAACTAGTATGAATACAATAAATGCAACAAACTAGTATGAATACAATAAATGCAACAAACTAGTATGAATACAATAAGTGCAACAAACTAGTATGAATACAATAAGTGCAACAAACTAGTATGAATACAATAAGTGCAACAAACTAGTATGAATACAATAAGTGCAACAAACTAGTATGAATACAATAAGTGCAACAAACTAATATGAATACAATAAATGCAACAAACTAGTATGAATACAAGAAGTGCAACAAACTAATATGAATACAATAAATGCAACAAACTAGTATGAATACAATAAGTGCAACAAACTAATATGAATACAATAAATGCAACAAACTAGTATGAATACAAGAAGTGCAATAAACTAGTATGAATACAATAAGTGCAACAAACTAGTATGAATACAATCAGTGCAACAAACTAGTATGAATACAATAAGTGCAACAAACTAGTATAAATACAATAAGTGCAACAAACTAATATGAATACAATAAGTGCAACAAACTAGTATGAATACAATAAGTGCAACAAACGAATATGAATACAATAAGTGCAACAAACTAATATGAATACAATAAGTGCAACAAACTAGTATGAATACAATAAGTGCAACAAACTAGTATGAATACAATAAGTGCAACAAACTAATATGAATACAATAAGTGCAACAAACTAATATGAATACAATAAGTGCAACAAACTAATATGAATACAATAAGTGCAACAAACTAGTATGAATACAATAAATGCAACAAACTAGCATGAATACAATAAGTGCAACAAACTAGCATGAATACAATAAATGCAACAAACTAGTATGAATACAATAAATGCAACAAACTAGTATGAATACAATAAATGCAACAAACTAGTATGAATACAAAAAATGCAACAAACTAGTATGAATACAATAAGTGTAACAAACTAGTATGAATACAATAAGTGCAACAAACTAGTATGAATACAATAAGTGCAACAAACTAGTATGAATACAATAAGTGCAACAAACTCGTGTGAATACAACAAATGCAACAAACTAGTATGAATACAAGAAGTGCAACAAACTAATATGACTACAATAAGTGCAACAAACTAATATGAATACAATCATTGCAACAAACTAGTATGAATACAATAAGTGAAACAAACTAGCATGAATACAATACGTGCAACAAACTAGTATGAATACAATAAATGCAACAAACTAGTATGAATACAATAAATGCAACAAACTAATATGAATACAATAAGTGCAACAAACTAATATGAATACAATAAGTGCAACAAACTAGTATGAATACAATAAGTGCAACAAACTAATATGAATACAATAAGTGCAACAAACCTGTGTGAATACAATAAGTGCAACAAACTAGCATGAATACAATAAGTGCAACAAACTAGCATGAATACAATAAGTGCAACAAACTAGTATGAATACAATAAATTCAACAAACTAGTATGAATACAATAAATGCAACAAACTAGTATGAATACAATAAGTGCAACAAACTCATGTGAATACAATAAATGCAACAAACTAGTATGAATACAATAAGTGCAACAAACTAGTATGAATACAATAAGTGCAACAAACTCATGTGAATACAATAAATGCAACAAACTAGTATGAATACAAGAAGTGCAACAAACTAATATGACTACAATAAGTGCAACAAACTAATATGAATACAATAAATGTAACAAACTAGTATGAATACAATCATTGCAACAAACTAGTATGAATACAATAAGTGCAACAAACTAGCATGAATACAATAAGTGCAACAAACTAATATGAATACAATAACTGCAACAAACTAATATGAATACAATAAGTGCAACAAACTAGTATGAATACAATAAGTGCAACAAACTAGCATGAATACAATAAGTGCAACAAACTAATATGAATACAATAAGTGCAACAAACTAATATGAATACAATAAGTACAACAAACTAGTATGAATACAATAAATGCAACAAACTAGTATGAATACAATAAGTGCAACAAACTGGTATGAATACAATAAGTGCAACAAACTAATATGAATACAATACGTGCAACAAACTAATATGAATACAATAAGTGCAACAAACTAGTATGAATACAATAAGTGCAACAAACTAGTATGAATACAATAAGTGCAACAAACTAATATGAATACAATAAGTGCAACAAACTTGTGTGAATACAATAAGTGCAACAAACTAGCATGAATACAATAAGTGCAACAAACTAGTATGAATACAATAAATGCAACAAACTAGTATGAATACAATAAATGCAACAAACTAGTATGAATACAATAAATGCAACAAACTAGTATGAATACAATAAGTGCAACAAACTTGTGTGAATACAATAAGTGCAACAAACTAGCATGAATACAATAAGTGCAACAAACTAGTATGAATACAATAAATGCAACAAACTAGTATGAATACAATAAATGCAACAAACTAGTATGAATACAATAAGTGCAACAAACTTGTGTGAATAGAATAAGTGCAACAAACTAGCATGAATACAATAAGTGCAACAAACTAGTATGAATACAATAAATGCAACAAACTAGTATGAATTCAATAAATGCAACAAACTAGTATGAATACAATAAATGCAACAAACTAGTATGAATACAATAAGTGCAACAAACTACTATGAATACAATAAGTGCAACAAACTAGTATGAATACAATAAGTGCAACAAACTAATATGAATACAATAAATGCAACAAACTAGTATGAATACAAGAAGTGCAACAAACTAATATGAATACAATAAATGCAACAAACTAGTATGAATACAAGAAGTGCAACAAACTAATATGAATACAATAAATGCAACAAACTAGTATGAATACAAGAAGTGCAACAAACTAATATGAATACAATAAATGCAACAAACTAGTATGAATACAAGAAGTGCAACAAACTAATATGAATACAATAAATGCAACAAACTAGTATGAATACAATAAGTGCAACAAACTCGTGTGAATACAATAAATGCAACAAACTAGTATGAATACAATAAGTGCAACTAACTAATATGAATACAATCAGTGCAACAAACTAGTATGAATACAATAAGTGCAACAAACTAGTATGAATACAATAAGTGCAACAAACTAGTATGAATACAATAAATGCAACAAACTAGTATGAATACAATAAATGCAACAAACTAGTATGAATACAAGAAGTGCAACAAACTAGTATGAATACAATAAATGCAACAAACTAGTATGAATACAAGAAGTGCAACAAACTTGTGTGAATACAATAAGTGCAACAAACTAGCATGAATACAATAAGTGCAACAAACTAGTATGAATACAATAAGTGCAACAAACTAGCATGAATACAATAAGTGCAACAAACTAATATGAATACAATAAGTGCAACAAACTAATATGAATACAATAAGTGCAACAAACTAAAATGAATACAATAAGTACAACAAACTAATATGAATACAATAAGTGCAACAAACTAGTATGAATACAATAAGTGCAACAAACTAGTATGAATACAATAAGTGCAACAAACTAGTATGAATACAATAAGTGCAACAAACTAGTATGAATACAATAAGTGCAACAAACTAATATGAATACAATAAATGCAACAAACTAGTATGAATACAAGAAGTGCAACAAACTAATATGAATACAATAAATGCAACAAACTAGTATGAATACAATAAGTGCAACAAACTAATATGAATACAATAAATGCAACAAACTAGTATGAATACAAGAAGTGCAACAAACTAATATGAATACAATAAATGCAACAAACTAGTATGAATACAAGAAGTGCAACAAACTAATATGAATACAATAAATGCAACAAACTAGTATGAATACAATAAGTGCAACTAACTAATATGAATACAATCAGTGCAACAAACTAGTATGAATACAATAAGTGCAACAAACTAGTATGAATACAATAAGTGCAACAAACTAGTATGAATACAATAAATGCAACAAACTAGTATGAATACAATAAATGCAACAAACTAGTATGAATACAAGAAGTGCAACAAACTAGTATGAATACAATAAATGCAACAAACTAGTATGAATACAAGAAGTGCAACAAACTTGTGTGAATACAATAAGTGCAACAAACTAGCATGAATACAATAAGTGCAACAAACTAGTATGAATACAATAAGTGCAACAAACTAGCATGAATACAATAAGTGCAACAAACTAATATGAATACAATAAGTGCAACAAACTAATATGAATACAATAAGTACAACAAACTAATATGAATACAATAAGTGCAACAAACTAGTATGAATACAATAAATGCAACAAACTAGTATGAATACAATAAGTGCAACAAACTGGTATGAATACAATAAGTGCAACAAACTAATATGAATACAATAAGTGCAACAAACTAATATGAATACAATAAGTGCAACAAACTAGTATGAATACAATAAGTGCAACAAACTAGTATGAATACAATAAGTGCAACAAACTAATATGAATACAATAAGTGCAACAAACTTGTGTGAATACAATAAGTGCAACAAACTAGCATGAATACAATAAGTGCAACAAACTAGTATGAATACAATAAATGCAACAAACTAGTATGAATACAATAAATGCAACAAACTAGTATGAATACAATAAATGCAACAAACTAGTATGAATACAATAAGTGCAACAAACTTGTGTGAATATAATAAGTGCAACAAACTAGCATGAATACAATAAGTGCAACAAACTAGTATGAATACAATAAATGCAACAAACCAGTATGAATACAATAAATGCAACAAACTAGTATGAATACAATAAGTGCAACAAACTTGTGTGAATACAATAAGTGCAACAAACTAGTATGAATACAATAAATGCAACAAACTAGTATGAATACAATAAATGCAACAAACTAGTATGAATACAATAAGTGCAACAAACTAATATGAATACAATAAGTGCAACAAACTTGTGTGAATACAATAAGTGCAACAAACTAGCATGAATACAATAAGTGCAACAAACTAGTATGAATACAATAAATGCAACAAACTAGTATGAATACAATAAATGCAACAAACTAGTATGAATACAAGAAGTGCAACAAACTAATATGAATACAATAAATGCAACAAACTAGTATGAATACAATAAGTGCAACAAACTAATATGAATACAATAAATGCAACAAACTAGTATGAATACAAGAAGTGCAACAAACTAATATGAATACAATAAATGCAACAAACTAGTATGAATACAAGAAGTGCAACAAACTAATATGAATACAATAAGTGCAACAAACTAATATGAATACAATAAGTGCAACAAACTAATATGAATACAATAAGTGCAACAAACTAGTATGAATACAATAAGTGCAACAAACTAGTATGAATACAATAAGTGCAACAAACTAATATGAATACAATAAATGCAACAAACTAGTATGAATACAAGAAGTGCAACAAACTAATATGAATACAATAAATGCAACAAACTAGTATGAATACAATAAGTGCAACAAACTAATATGAATACAATAAATGCAACAAACTAGTATGAATACAAGAAGTGCAACTAACTAATATGAATACAATAAATGCAACAAACTAGTATGAATACAAGAAGTGCAACAAACTAATATGAATACAATAAGTGCAACAAACTAATATGAATACAATAAGTGCAACAAACTAATATGAATACAATAAGTGCAACAAACTCGTGTGAATACAATAAATGCAACAAACTAGTATGAATACAATAAGTGCAACTAACTAATATGAATACAATCAGTGCAACAAACTAGTATGAATACAATAAGTGCAACAAACTAGTATGAATACAATAAGTGCAACAAACTAGTATGAATACAATAAATGCAACAAACTAGTATGAATACAATAAATGCAACAAACTAGTATGAATACAATAAGTGCAACAAACTAGTATGAATACAATAAGTGCAACAAACTAGTATGAATACAATAAATGCAACAAACTAGTATGAATACAATAAATGCAACAAACTAGTATGAATACAATAAGTGCAACAAACTTGTGTGAATATAATAAGTGCAACAAACTAGCATGAATACAATAAGTGCAACAAACTAGTATGAATACAATAAATGCAACAAACCAGTATGAATACAATAAATGCAACAAACTAGTATGAATACAATAAGTGCAACAAACTTGTGTGAATACAATAAGTGCAACAAACTAGTATGAATACAATAAATGCAACAAACTAGTATGAATACAATAAATGCAACAAACTAGTATGAATACAATAAGTGCAACAAACTAGTATGAATACAATAAGTGCAACAAACTAGTATGAATACAATAAGTGCAACAAACTAGTATGAATACAATAAGTGCAACACACTAGTATGAATACAATAAGTGCAACAAACTAGTATGAATACAATAAGTGCAACAAACTAGTATGAATACAATAAGTGCAACAAACTAATATGAATACAATAAATGCAACAAACTAGTATGAATACAAGAAGTGCAACAAACTAATATGAATACAATAAATGCAACAAACTAGTATGAATACAATAAGTGCAACAAACTAATATGAATACAATAAATGCAACAAACTAGTATGAATACAAGAAGTGCAACAAACTAATATGAATACAATAAATGCAACAAACTAGTATGAATACAAGAAGTGCAACAAACTAATATGAATACAATAAGTGCAACAAACTAATATGAATAAAATAAGTGCAAGAAACTAATATGAATACAATAAGTGCAACAAACTAGTATGAATACAATAAGTGCAACAAACTAGTATGAATACAATAAGTGCAACAAACTAATATGAATACAATAAATGCAACAAACTAGTATGAATACAAGAAGTGCAACAAACTAATATGAATACAATAAATGCAACAAACTAGTATGAATACAATAAGTGCAACAAACTAATATGAATACAATAAATGCAACAAACTAGTATGAATACAAGAAGTGCAACAAACTAATATGAATACAATAAGTGCAACAAACTAATATGAATACAATAAGTGCAACAAACTAGTATGAATACAATAAATGCAACAAACTAGCATGAATACAATAAGTGCAACAAACTAGCATGAATACAATAAATGCAACAAACTAGTATGAATACAATAAATGCAACTAGTATGAATACAATAAATGCAACAAACTAGTATGAATACAAAAAATGCAACAAACTAGTATGATTACAATAAGTGTAACAAACTAGTATGAATACAATAAGTGCAACAAACTAGTATGAATACAATAAGTGCAACAAACTAGTATGAATACAATAAGTGAAACAAACTAGCATGAATACAATACGTGCAACAAACTAGTATGAATACAATAAATGCAACAAACTAGTATGAATACAATAAATGCAACAAACTAATATGAATACAATAAGTGCAACAAACTAATATGAATACAATAAGTGCAACAAACTAGTATGAATACAATAAGTGCAACAAACTAATATGAATACAATAAGTGCAACAAACCTGTGTGAATACAATAAGTGCAACAAACTAGCATGAATACAATAAGTGCAACAAACTAGCATGAATACAATAAGTGCAACAAACTAGTATGAATACAATAAATTCAACAAACTAGTATGAATACAATAAATGCAACAAACTAGTATGAATACAATAAATGCAACAAACTAGTATGAATACAATAAGTGCAACAAACTAGTATGAATACAATAAGTGCAACAAACTAGTATGAATACAATAAGTGCAACAAACTAGTATGAATACAATAAGTGCAACAAACTAGTATGAATACAATAAGTGCAACAAACTCATGTGAATACAATAAATGCAACAAACTAGTATGAATACAAGAAGTGCAACAAACTAATATGACTACAATAAGTGCAACAAACTAATATGAATACAATAAATGTAACACACTAGTATGAATACAATCATTGCAACAAACTAGTATGAATACAATAAGTGCAACAAACTAGCATGAATACAATAAGTGCAACAAACTAATATGAATACAATAACTGCAACAAACTAATATGAATACAATAAGTGCAACAAACTAGTATGAATACAATAAGTGCAACAAACTAGCATGAATACAATAAGTGCAACAAACTAATATGAATACAATAAGTGCAACAAACTAATATGAATACAATAAGTGCAACAAACTAATATGAATACAATAAGTGCAACAAACTAATATGAATACAATAAGTACAACAAACTAGTATGAATACAATAAATGCAACAAACTAGTATGAATACAATAAGTGCAACAAACTAATATGAATACAATACGTGCAACAAACTAATATGAATACAATAAGTGCAACAAACTAGTATGAATACAATAAGTGCAACAAAGTAGTATGAATACAATAAGTGCAACAAACTAATATGAATATAATAAGTGCAACAAACTTGTGTGAATACAATAAGTGCAACAAACTAGCATGAATACAATAAGTGCAACAAACTAGTATGAATACAATAAATGCAACAAACTAGTATGAATACAATAAATGCAACAAACTAGTATGAATACAATAAATGCAACAAACTAGTATGAATACAATAAGTGCAACAAACTTGTGTGAATACAATAAGTGCAACAAACTAGCATGAATACAATAAGTGCAACAAACTAGTATGAATACAATAAATGCAACAAACTAGTATGAATACAATAAATGCAACAAACTAGTATGAATACAATAAGTGCAACAAACTTGTGTGAATACAATAAGTGCAACAAACTAGCATGAATACAATAAGTGCAACAAACTAGTATGAATACAATAAATGCAACAAACTAGTATGAATTCAATAAATGCAACAAACTAGTATGAATACAATAAATGCAACAAACTAGTATGAATACAATAAGTGCAACAAACTACTATGAATACAATAAGTGCAACAAACTAGTATGAATACAATAAGTGCAACAAACTAATATGAATACAATAAATGCAACAAACTAGTATGAATACAAGAAGTGCAACAAACTGATATGAATACAATAAATGCAACAAACTAGTATGAATACAAGAAGTGCAACAAACTAATATGAATACAATAAATGCAACAAACTAGTATGAATACAAGAAGTGCAACAAACTAATATGAATACAATAAATGCAACAAACTAGTATGAATACAAGAAGTGCAACAAACTAATATGAATACAATAAATGCAACAAACTAGTATGAATACAATAAGTGCAACAAACTCGTGTGAATACAATAAATGCAACAAACTAGTATGAATACAATAAGTGCAACTAACTAATATGAATACAATCAGTGCAACAAACTAGTATGAATACAATAAGTGCAACAAACTAGTATGAATACAATAAGTGCAACAAACTAGTATGAATACAATAAATGCAACAAACTAGTATGAATACAATAAATGCAACAAACTAGTATGAATACAAGAAGTGCAACAAACTAGTATGAATACAATAAATGCAACAAACTAGTATGAATACAAGAAGTGCAACAAACTTGTGTGAATACAATAAGTGCAACAAACTAGCATGAATACAATAAGTGCAACAAACTAGTATGAATACAATAAGTGCAACAAACTAGCATGAATACAATAAGTGCAACAAACTAATATGAATACAATAAGTGCAACAAACTAATATGAATACAATAAGTGCAACAAACTAATATGAATACAATAAGTACAACAAACTAATATGAATACAATAAGTGCAACAAACTAGTATGAATACAATAAGTGCAACAAATTAGTATGAATACAATAAGTGCAACAAACTAATATGAATACAATAAATGCAACAAACTAGTATGAATACAAGAAGTGCAACAAACTAATATGAATACAATAAATGCAACAAACTAGTATGAATACAATAAGTGCAACAAACTAATATGAATACAATAAATGCAACAAACTAGTATGAATACAAGAAGTGCAACAAACTAATATGAATACAATAAATGCAACAAACTAGTATGAATACAAGAAGTGCAACAAACTAATATGAATACAATAAATGCAACAAACTAGTATGAATACAATAAGTGCAACAAACTCGTGGGAATACAATAAATGCAACAAACTAGTATGAATACAATAAGTGCAACTAACTAATATGAATACAATCAGTGCAACAAACTAGTATGAATACAATAAGTGCAACAAACTAGTATGAATACAATAAGTGCAACAAACTAGTATGAATACAATAAATGCAACAAACTAGTATGAATACAATAAATGCAACAAACTAGTATGAATACAAGAAGTGCAACAAACTAGTATGAATACAATAAATGCAACAAACTAGTATGAATACAAGAAGTGCAACAAACTTGTGTGAATACAATAAGTGCATCAAACTAGCATGAATACAATAAGTGCAACAAACTAGTATGAATACAATAAGTGCAACAAACTAGCATGAATACAATAAGTGCAACAAACTAATATGAATACAATAAGTGCAACAAACTAATATGAATACAATAAGTACAACAAACTAATATGAATACAATAAGTGCAACAAACTAGTATGAATACAATAAATGCAACAAACTAGTATGAATACAATAATTGCAACAAACTGGTATGAATACAATAAGTGCAACAAACTAATATGAATACAATAAGTGCAACAAACTAATATAAATACAATAAGTGCAACAAACTAGTATGAATACAATAAGTGCAACAAACTAGTAAGAATACAATAAGTGCAACAAACTAATATGAATACAATAAGTGCAACAAACTTGTGTGAATACAATAAGTGCAACAAACTAGCATGAATACAATAAGTGCAACAAACTAGTATGAATACAATAAATGCAACAAACTAGTATGAATACAATAAATGCAACAAACTAGTATGAATACAATAAATGCAACAAACTAGTATGAATACAATAAGTGCAACAAACTTGTGTGAATATAATAAGTGCAACAAACTAGCATGAATACAATAAGTGCAACAAACTAGTATGAATACAATAAATGCAACAAACCAGTATGAATACAATAAATGCAACAAACTAGTATGAATACAATAAGTGCAACAAACTTGTGTGAATACAATAAGTGCAACAAACTAGTATGAATACAATAAATGCAACAAACTAGTATGAATACAATAAATGCAACAAACTAGTATGAATACAATAAGTGCAACAAACTAGTATGAATACAATAAGTGCAACAAACTAGTATGAATACAATAAGTGCAACAAACTAGTATGAATACAATAAGTGCAACACACTAGTATGAATACAATAAGTGCAACAAACTAGTATGAATACAATAAGTGCAACAAACTAGTATGAATACAATAAGTGCAACAAACTAATATGAATACAATAAATGCAACAAACTAGTATGAATACAAGAAGTGCAACAAACTAATATGAATACAATAAATGCAACAAACTAGTATGAATACAATAAGTGCAACAAACTAATATGAATACAATAAATGCAACAAACTAGTATGAATACAAGAAGTGCACCAAACTAATATGAATACAATAAATGCAACAAACTAGTATGAATACAAGAAGTGCAACAAACTAATATGAATACAATAAGTGCAACAAACTAATATGAATACAATAAGTGCAACAAACTAATATGAATACAATAAGTGCAACAAACTAGTATGAATACAATAAGTGCAACAAACTAGTATGAATACAATAAGTGCAACAAACTAATATGAATACAATACATGCAACAAACTAGTATGAATACAAGAAGTGCAACAAACTAGTATGAATACAAGAAGTGCAACTAACTAATATGAATACAATAAATGCAACAAACTAGTATGAATACAAGAAGTGCAACAAACTAATATGAATACAATAAGTGCAACAAACTAATATGAATACAATAAGTGCAACAAACTAATATGAATACAATAAGTGCAACAAACTCGTGTGAATACAATAAATGCAACAAACTAGTATGAATACAATAAGTGCAACTAACTAATATGAATACAATCAGTGCAACAAACTAGTATGAATACAATAAGTGCAACAAACTAGTATGAATACAATAAGTGCAACAAACTAGTATGAATACAATAAATGCAACAAACTAGTATGAATACAATAAATGCAACAAACTAGTATGAATACAATAAGTGCAACAAACTTGTGTGAATATAATAAGTGCAACAAACTAGCATGAATACAATAAGTGCAACAAACTAGTATGAATACAATAAATGCAACAAACCAGTATGAATACAATAAATGCAACAAACTAGTATGAATACAATAAGTGCAACAAACTTGTGTGAATACAATAAATGCAACAAACTAGTATGAATACAATAAGTGCAACAAACTTGTGTGAATACAATAAGTGCAACAAACTAGTATGAATACAATAAATGCAACAAACTAGTATGAATACAATAAATGCAACAAACTAGTATGAATACAATAAGTGCAACAAACTAGTATGAATACAATAAGTGCAACAAACTAGTATGAATACAATAAGTGCAACAAACTAGTATGAATACAATAAGTGCAACACACTAGTATGAATACAATAAGTGCAACAAACTAGTATGAATACAATAAGTGCAACAAACTAGTATGAATACAATAAGTGCAACAAACTAATATGAATACAATAAATGCAACAAACTAGTATGAATACAAGAAGTGCAACAAACTAATATGAATACAATAAATGCAACAAACTAGTATGAATACAATAAGTGCAACAAACTAATATGAATACAATAAATGCAACAAACTAGTATGAATACAAGAAGTGCAACAAACTAATATGAATACAATAAATGCAACAAACTAGTATGAATACAAGAAGTGCAACAAACTAATATGAATACAATAAGTGCAACAAACTAATATGAATACAATAAGTGCAAGAAACTAATATGAATACAATAAGTGCAACAAACTAGTATGAATACAATAAGTGCAACAAACTAGTATGAATACAATAAGTGCAACAAACTAATATGAATACAATAAATGCAACAAACTAGTATGAATACAAGAAGTGCAACAAACTAATATGAATACAATAAATGCAACAAACTAGTATGAATACAATAAGTGCAACAAACTAATATGAATACAATAAATGCAACAAACTAGTATGAATACAAGAAGTGCAACTAACTAATATGAATACAATAAATGCAACAAACTAGTATGAATACAAGAAGTGCAACAAACTAATATGAATACAATAAGTGCAACAAACTAATATGAATACAATAAGTGCAACAAACTAATATGAATACAATAAGTGCAACAAACTCGTGTGAATACAATAAATGCAACAAACTAGTATGAATACAATAAATGCAACAAACTAATATGAATACAATCAGTGCAACAAACTAGTATGAATACAATAAGTGCAACAAACTAGTATGAATACAATAAGTGCAACAAACTAGTATGAATACAATAAATGCAACAAACTAGTATGAATACAATAAATGCAACAAACTAGTATGAATACAAGAAGTGCAACAAACTAGTATGAATACAATAAATGCAACAAACTAGTATGAATACAATAAGTGCAACAAACTAATGTGAATACAATAAGTGCAACAAACTTGTGTGAATACAATAAGTGCAACAAACTAGCATGAATACAATAAGTGCAACAAACTACTATGAATACAATAAATGCAACAAACTAGTATGAATACAATAAGTGCAACAAACTTGTGTGAATACAATAAGTGCAACAAACTAGCATGAATACAATAAGTGCAACAAACTTGTGTGAATACAATAAGTGCAACAAACTAGTATGAATACAAGAAGTGCAACAAACTAATATGAATACAATAAATGCAACAAACTAGTATGAATACAAGAAGTGCAACAAACTAATATGAATACAATAAATGCAACAAACTAGTATGAATACAATAAATGCAACAAACTCGTGTGAATACAATAAATGCAACAAACTAGTATGAATACAATAAGTGCAACTAACTAATATGAATACAATCAGTGCAACAAACTAGTATGAATACAATAAGTGCAACAAACTAGTATGAATACAATAAGTGCAACAAACTAGTATGAATACAATAAATGCAACAAACTAGTATGAATACAATAAATGCAACAAACTAGTATGAATACAATAAATGCAACAAACTAGTATGAATACAAGAAGTGCAACAAACTAGTATTTATACAATAAATGCAACAAACTAGTATGAATACAAGAAGTGCAACAAACTTGTGTGAATACAATAAGTGCAACAAACTAGCATGAATACAATAAGTGCAACAAACTAGTATGAATACAATAAGTGCAACAAACTAGCATGAATACAATAAGTGCAACAAACTAATATGAATACAATAAGTACAACAAACTAATATGAATACAATAAGTGCAACAAACTAATATGAATACAATAAGTACAACAAACTAATATGAATACAATAAGTGCAACAAACTAGTATGAATACAATAAATGCAAGAAACTAGTATGAATACAATAAGTGCAACAAACTGGTATGAATACAATAAGTGCAACAAACTAATATGAATACAATAAATGCAACAAACTAGTATGAATACAAGAAGTGCAACAAACTAATATGAATACAATAAATGCAACAAACTAGTATGAATACAAGAAGTGCAACAAACTAATATGAATACAATAAATGCAACAAACTAGTATGAATACAATAAGTGCAACAAACTCGTGTGAATACAATAAATGCAACAAACTAGTATGAATACAATAAGTGCAACTAACTAATATGAATACAATCAGTGCAACAAACTAGTATGAATACAATAAGTGCAACAAACTAGTATGAATACAATAAATGCAACAAACTAGTATGAATACAATAAATGCAACAAACTAGTATGAATACAAGAAGTGCAACAAACTAGTATGAATACAATAAATGCAACAAACTAGTATGAATACAAGAAGTGCAACAAACTTGTGTGAATACAATAAGTGCAACAAACTAGCATGAATACAAGAAGTGCAACAAACTAGTATGAATACAATAAGTGCAACAAACTAGCATGAATACAAGAAGTGCAACAAACTAATATGAATACAATAAGTGCAACAAACTAATATGAATACAATAAGTGCAACAAACTAATATGAATACAATAAGTACAACAAACTAATATGAATACAATAAGTGCAACAAACTAGTATGAATACAATAAGTGCAACAAACTAGTATGAATACAATAAGTGCAACAAACTAGTATGAATACAATAAGTGCAACAAACTAGTATGAATACAATAAGTGCAACAAACTAATATGAATACAATAAATGCAACAAACTAGTATGAATACAAGAAGTGCAACAAACTAATATGAATACAATAAATGCAACAAACTAGTATGAATACAAGAAGTGCAACAACCTAATATGAATACAATAAATGCAACAAACTAGTATGAATACAATAAGTGCAACAAACTAATATGAATACAATAAATGCAACAAACTAGTATGAATACAAGAAGTGCAACAAACTAATATGAATACAATAAATGCAACAAACTAGTATGAATACAAGAAGTGCAACAAACTAATATGAATACAATAAATGCAACAAACTAGTATGAATACAATAAGTGCAACAAACTCGTGTGAATACAAGAAGTGCAACAAACTAATATGAATACAATAAATGCAACAAACTAGTATGAATACAATAAGTGCAACAAACTCGTGTGAATACAATAAATGCAACAAACTAGTATGAATACAATAAGTGCAACTAACTAATATGAATACAATCAGTGCAACAAACTAGTATGAATACAATAAGTGCAACAAACTAGTATGAATACAATAAGTGCAACAAACTAGTATGAATACAATAAATGCAACAAACTAGTATGAATACAATAAATGCAACAAACTAGTATGAATACAAGAAGTGCAACAAACTAGTATGAATACAATAAATGCAACAAACTAGTATGAATACAAGAAGTGCAACAAACTTGTGTGAATACTATAAGTGCAACAAACTAGCATGAATACAATAAGTGCAACAAACTAGTATGAATACAATAAGTGCAACAAACTAGCATGAATACAATAAGTGCAACAAACTAATATGAATACAATAAGTACAACAAACTAATATGAATACAATAAGTGCAACAAACTAGTATGAATACAATAAGTGCAACAAACTGGTATGAATACAATAAGTGCAACAAACTAATATGAATACAATAAGTGCAACAAACTAATATGAATACAATAAGTGCAACAAACTAGTATGAATACAATAAGTGCAACAAACTAGTATGAATACAATAAGTGCAACAAACTAATATGAATACAATAAGTGCAACAAACTTGTGTGAATACAATAAGTGCAACAAACTAGCATGAATACAATAAGTGCAACAAACTAGTATGAATACAATAAATGCAACAAACTAGTTTGACTACAATAAATGCAACAAACTAGTATGAATACAATAAATGCAACAAACTAGTATGAATACAATAAGTGCAACAAACTAGTATGAATACAATAAGTGCAACAAACTAGTATGAATACAATAAGTGCAACAAACTAGTATGAATACAATAAGTGCAACAAACTAGTATGAATACAATAAGTGCAACAAACTAGTATGAATACAATAAGTGCAACAAACTAATATGAATACAATAAATGCAACAAACTAGTATGAATACAAGAAGTGCAACAAACTAATATGAATACAATAAATGCAACAAACTAGTATGAATACAATAAGTGCAACAAACTAATATGAATACAATAAATGCAACAAACTAGTATGAATACAAGAAGTGCAACAAACTAATATGAATACAATAAATGCAACAAACTAGTATGAATACAAGAAGTGCAACAAACTAATATGAATACAATAAATGCAACAAACTAGTATGAATACAATAAGTGCAACAAACTCGTGTGAATACAATAAATGCAACAAACTAGTATGAATACAATAAGTGCAACTAACTAATATGAATACAATCAGTGCAACAAACTAGTATGAATACAATAAGTGCAACAAACTAGTATGAATACAATAAGTGCAACAAACTAGTATGAATACAATAAATGCAACAAACTAGTATGAATACAATAAATGCAACAAACTAGTATGAATACAAGAAGTGCAACAAACTAGTATGAATACAATAAATGCAACAAACTAGTATGAATACAAGAAGTGCAACAAACTTGTGTGAATACAATAAGTGCAACAAACTAGCATGAATACAATAAGTGCAACAAACTAGTATGAATACAAGAAGTGCAACAAACTAATATGAATACAATAAATGCAACAAACTAGTATGAATACAATAAGTGCAACAAACTCGTGTGAATACAAGAAGTGCAACAAACTAATATGAATACAATAAATGCAACAAACTAGTATGAATACAATAAGTGCAACAAACTCGTGTGAATACAATAAATGCAACAAACTAGTATGAATACAATAAGTGCAACTAACTAATATGAATACAATCAGTGCAACAAACTAGTATGAATACAATAAGTGCAACAAACTAGTATGAATACAATAAGTGCAACAAACTAGTATGAATACAATAAATGCAACAAACTAGTATGAATACAATAAATGCAACAAACTAGTATGAATACAAGAAGTGCAACAAACTAGTATGAATACAATAAATGCAACAAACTAGTATGAATACAAGAAGTGCAACAAACTTGTGTGAATACAATAAGTGCAACAAACTAGCATGAATACAATAAGTGCAACAAACTAGCATGAATACAATAAGTGCAACAAACTAATATGAATACAATAAGTGCAACAAACTAATATGAATACAATAAGTGCAACAAACTAATATGAATACAATAAGTACAACAACCTAATATGAATACAATAAGTGCAACAAACTAGTATGAATACAATAAATGCAACAAACTAGTATGAATACAATAAGTGCAACAAACTGGTATGAATACAATAAGTGCAACAAACTAATATGAATACAATAAATGCAACAAACTAGTATGAATACAAGAAGTGCAACAAACTAATATGAATACAATAAATGCAACAAACTAGTATGAATACAATAAGTGCAACAAACTCGTGTGAATACAAGAAGTGCAACAAACTAATATGAATACAATAAATGCAACAAACTAGTATGAATACAATAAGTGCAACAAACTCGTGTGAATACAATAAATGCAACAAACTAGTATGAATACAATAAGTGCAACTAACTAATATGAATACAATCAGTGCAACAAACTAGTATGAATACAATAAGTGCAACAAACTAGTATGAATACAATAAGTGCAACAAACTAGTATGAATACAATAAATGCAACAAACTAGTATGAATACAATAAATGCAACAAACTAGTATGAATACAAGAAGTGCAACAAACTAGTATGAATACAATAAATGCAACAAACTAGTATGAATACAAGAAGTGCAACAAACTTGTGTGAATACTATAAGTGCAACAAACTAGCATGAATACAATAAGTGCAACAAACTAGTATGAATACAATAAGTGCAACAAACTAGCATGAATACAATAAGTGCAACAAACTAATATGAATACAATAAGTACAACAAACTAATATGAATACAATAAGTGCAACAAACTAGTATGAATACAATAAGTGCAACAAACTGGTATGAATACAATAAGTGCAACAAACTAATATGAATACAATAAGTGCAACAAACTAATATGAATACAATAAGTGCAACAAACTAGTATGAATACAATAAGTGCAACAAACTAGTATGAATACAATAAGTGCAACAAACTAATATGAATACAATAAGTGCAACAAACTTGTGTGAATACAATAAGTGCAACAAACTAGCATGAATACAATAAGTGCAACAAACTAGTATGAATACAATAAATGCAACAAACTAGTTTGACTACAATAAATGCAACAAACTAGTATGAATACAATAAATGCAACAAACTAGTATGAATACAATAAGTGCAACAAACTAGTATGAATACAATAAGTGCAACAAACTAGTATGAATACAATAAGTGCAACAAACTAGTATGAATACAATAAGTGCAACAAACTAGTATGAATACAATAAGTGCAACAAACTAGTATGAATACAATAAGTGCAACAAACTAATATGAATACAATAAATGCAACAAACTAGTATGAATACAAGAAGTGCAACAAACTAATATGAATACAATAAATGCAACAAACTAGTATGAATACAATAAGTGCAACAAACTAATATGAATACAATAAATGCAACAAACTAGTATGAATACAAGAAGTGCAACAAACTAATATGAATACAATAAATGCAACAAACTAGTATGAATACAAGAAGTGCAACAAACTAATATGAATACAATAAATGCAACAAACTAGTATGAATACAATAAGTGCAACAAACTCGTGTGAATACAATAAATGCAACAAACTAGTATGAATACAATAAGTGCAACTAACTAATATGAATACAATCAGTGCAACAAACTAGTATGAATACAATAAGTGCAACAAACTAGTATGAATACAATAAGTGCAACAAACTAGTATGAATACAATAAATGCAACAAACTAGTATGAATACAATAAATGCAACAAACTAGTATGAATACAAGAAGTGCAACAAACTAGTATGAATACAATAAATGCAACAAACTAGTATGAATACAAGAAGTGCAACAAACTTGTGTGAATACAATAAGTGCAACAAACTAGCATGAATACAATAAGTGCAACAAACTAGTATGAATACAAGAAGTGCAACAAACTAATATGAATACAATAAATGCAACAAACTAGTATGAATACAATAAGTGCAACAAACTCGTGTGAATACAAGAAGTGCAACAAACTAATATGAATACAATAAATGCAACAAACTAGTATGAATACAATAAGTGCAACAAACTCGTGTGAATACAATAAATGCAACAAACTAGTATGAATACAATAAGTGCAACTAACTAATATGAATACAATCAGTGCAACAAACTAGTATGAATACAATAAGTGCAACAAACTAGTATGAATACAATAAGTGCAACAAACTAGTATGAATACAATAAATGCAACAAACTAGTATGAATACAATAAATGCAACAAACTAGTATGAATACAAGAAGTGCAACAAACTAGTATGAATACAATAAATGCAACAAACTAGTATGAATACAAGAAGTGCAACAAACTTGTGTGAATACAATAAGTGCAACAAACTAGCATGAATACAATAAGTGCAACAAACTAGCAAGAATACAATAAGTGCAACAAACTAATATGAATACAATAAGTGCAACAAACTAATATGAATACAATAAGTGCAACAAACTAATATGAATACAATAAGTACAACAACCTAATATGAATACAATAAGTGCAACAAACTAGTATGAATACAATAAATGCAACAAACTAGTATGAATACAATAAGTGCAACAAACTGGTATGAATACAATAAGTGCAACAAACTAATATGAATACAATAAGTGCAACAAACTAATATGAATACAATAAGTGCAACAAACTAGTATGAATACAATAAGTGCAACAAACTAGTATGAATACAATAAGTGCAACAAACTAATATGAATACAATAAGTGCAACAAACTTGTGTGAATACAATAAGTGCAACAAACTAGCGTGAATACAATAAGTGCAACAAACTAGTATGAATACAATAAATGCAACAAACTAGTATGAATACAATAAATGCAACAAACTAGTATGAATACAATAAGTGCAACAAACTAGTATGAATACAATAAATGCAACAAACTAGTATGAATACAATAAATGCAACAAACTAATATGAATACAATAAATGCAACAAACTAGTATGAATACAAGAAGTGCAACAAACTAATATGAATACAATAAATGCAACAAACTAGTATGAATACAAGAAGTGCAACAAACTAATATGAATACAATAAGTGCAACAAACTAATATGAATACAATAAGTGCAAGAAACTAATATGAATACAATAAGTGCAACAAACTAGTATGAATACAATAAGTGCAACAAACTAGTATGAATACAATAAGTGCAACAAACTAATATGAATACAATAAATGCAACAAACTAGTATGAATACAAGAAGTGCAACAAACTAATATGAATACAATAAATGCAACAAACTAGTATGAATACAATAAGTGCAACAAACTAATATGAATACAATAAATGCAACAAACTAGTATGAATACAAGAAGTGCAACTAACTAATATGAATACAATAAATGCAACAAACTAGTATGAATACAAGAAGTGCAACAAACTAATATGAATACAATAAGTGCAACAAACTAATATGAATACAATAAGTGCAACAAACTAATATGAATACAATAAGTGCAACAAACTCGTGTGAATACAATAAATGCAACAAACTAGTATGAATAAAATAAATGCAACAAACTAATATGAATACAATCAGTGCAACAAACTAGTATGAATACAATAAGTGCAACAAACTAGTATGAATACAATAAGTGCAACAAACTAGTATGAATACAATAAATGCAACAAACTAGTATGAATACAATAAATGCAACAAACTAGTATGAATACAAGAAGTGCAACAAACTAGTATGAATACAATAAATGCAACAAACTAGTATGAATACAATAAGTGCAACAAACTAATGTGAATACAATAAGTGCAACACACTTGTGTGAATACAATAAGTGCAACAAACTAGCATGAATACAATAAGTGCAACAAACTACTATGAATACAATAAATGCAACAAACTAGTATGAATACAATAAGTGCAACAAACTTGTGTGAATACAATAAGTGCAACAAACTAGCATGAATACAATAAGTGCAACAAACTAGCATGAATACAATAAGTGCAACAAACTAGTATGAATACAAGAAGTGCAACAAACTAATATGAATACAATAAATGCAACAAACTAGTATGAATACAATAAGTGCAACAAACCCGTGTGAATACAAGAAGTGCAACAAACTAATATGAATACAATAAATGCAACAAACTAGTATGAATACAATAAGTGCAACAAACTCGTGTGAATACAATAAATGCAACAAACTAGTATGAATACAATAAGTGCAACTAACTAATATGAATACAATCAGTGCAACAAACTAGTATGAATACAATAAGTGCAACAAACTAGTATGAATACAATAAGTGCAACAAACTAGTATGAATACAATAAATGCAACAAACTAGTATGAATACAATAAATGCAACAAACTAGTATGAATACAAGAAGTGCAACAAACTAGTATGAATACAATAAATGCAACAAACTAGTATGAATACAAGAAGTGCAACAAACTTGTGTGAATACAATAAGTGCAACAAACTAGCATGAATACAATAAGTGCAACAAACTAGCATGAATACAATAAGTGCAACAAACTAATATGAATACAATAAGTGCAACAAACTAATATGAATACAATAAGTGCAACAAACTAATATGAATACAATAAGTACAACAACCTAATATGAATACAATAAGTGCAACAAACTAGTATGAATACAATAAATGCAACAAACTAGTATGAATACAATAAGTGCAACAAACTGGTATGAATACAATAAGTGCAACAAACTAATATGAATACAATAAGTGCAACAAACTAATATGAATACAATAAGTGCAACAAACTAGTATGAATACAATAAGTGCAACAAACTAGTATGAATACAATAAGTGCAACAAACTAATATGAATACAATAAGTGCAACAAACTTGTGTGAATACAATAAGTGCAACAAACTAGCATGAATACAATAAGTGCAACAAACTAGTATGAATACAATAAATGCAACAAACTAGTATGAATACAATAAATGCAACAAACTAGTATGAATACAATAAGTGCAACAAACTAGTATGAATACAATAAATGCAACAAACTAGTATGAATACAATAAATGCAACAAACTAATATGAATACAATAAATGCAACAAACTAGTATGAATACAAGAAGTGCAACAAACTAATATGAATACAATAAATGCAACAAACTAGTATGAATACAAGAAGTGCAACAAACTAATATGAATACAATAAGTGCAAGAAACTAATATGAATACAATAAGTGCAAGAAACTAATATGAATACAATAAGTGCAACAAACTAGTATGAATACAATAAGTGCAACAAACTAGTATGAATACAATAAGTGCAACAAACTAATATGAATACAATAAATGCAACAAACTAGTATGAATACAAGAAGTGCAACAAACTAATATGAATACAATAAATGCAACAAACTAGTATGAATACAATAAGTGCAACAAACTAATATGAATACAATAAATGCAACAAACTAGTATGAATACAAGAAGTGCAACTAACTAATATGAATACAATAAATGCAACAAACTAGTATGAATACAAGAAGTGCAACAAACTAATATGAATACAATAAGTGCAACAAACTAATATGAATACAATAAGTGCAACAAACTAATATGAATACAATAAGTGCAACAAACTCGTGTGAATACAATAAATGCAACAAACTAGTATGAATACAATAAATGCAACAAACTAATATGAATACAATCAGTGCAACAAACTAGTATGAATACAATAAGTGCAACAAACTAGTATGAATACAATAAGTGCAACAAACTAGTATGAATACAATAAATGCAACAAACTAGTATGAATACAATAAATGCAACAAACTAGTATGAATACAAGAAGTGCAACAAACTAGTATGAATACAATAAATGCAACAAACTAGTATGAATACAATAAGTGCAACAAACTAATGTGAATACAATAAGTGCAACAAACTTGTGTGAATACAATAAGTGCAACAAACTAGCGTGACTA
The DNA here is from genome assembly GCF_949748355.1 of Melanostigma gelatinosum. NCBI lineage: Eukaryota > Metazoa > Chordata > Actinopteri > Perciformes > Zoarcidae > Melanostigma > Melanostigma gelatinosum. The sequence goes on from NC_136639.1 coordinate 29,056,800, forward strand.
CAATAAGTGCAACAAACTACTATGAATACAATAAATGCAACAAACTAGTATGAATACAATAAGTGCAACAAACTTGTGTGAATACAATAAGTGCAACAAACTAGCATGAATACAATAAGTGCAACAAACTAGTATGAATACAATAAATGCAACAAACTAGTATGAATACAATAAATGCAACAAACTAGTATGAATACAATAAGTGCAACAAACTTGTGTGAATACAATAAGTGCAACAAACTAGCATGAATACAATAAGTGCAACAAACTTGTGTGAATACAATAAGTGCAACAAACTAGCATGAATACAATAAGTGCAACAAACTAGTATGAATACAATAAATGCAACAAACTAGTATGAATTCAATAAATGCAACAAACTAGTATGAATACAATAAATGCAACAAACTAGTATGAATACAATAAGTGCAACAAACTAGTATGAATACAATAAGTGCAACAAACTAGTATGAATACAATAAGTGCAACAAACTAGTATGAATACAATAAGTGCAACAAACTAGTATGAATACAATAAGTGCAACAAACTAATATGAATACAATAAATGCAACAAACTAGTATGAATACAAGAAGTGCAACAAACTAATATGAATACAATAAATGCAACAAACTAGTATGAATACAATAAGTGCAACAAACTAATATGAATACAATAAATGCAACAAACTAGTATGAATACAAGAAGTGCAACAAACTAATATGAATACAATAAATGCAACAAACTAGTATGAATACAAGAAGTGCAACAAACTAATATGAATACAATAAATGCAACAAACTAGTATGAATACAATAAATGCAACAAACTCGTGTGAATACAATAAATGCAACAAACTAGTATGAATACAATAAGTGCAACTAACTAATATGAATACAATCAGTGCAACAAACTAGTATGAATACAATAAGTGCAACAAACTAGTATGAATACAATAAGTGCAACAAACTAGTATGAATACAATAAATGCAACAAACTAGTATGAATACAATAAATGCAACAAACTAGTATGAATACAATAAATGCAACAAACTAGTATGAATACAAGAAGTGCAACAAACTAGTATTTATACAATAAATGCAACAAACTAGTATGAATACAAGAAGTGCAACAAACTTGTGTGAATACAATAAGTGCAACAAACTAGCATGAATACAATAAGTGCAACAAACTAGTATGAATACAATAAGTGCAACAAACTAGCATGAATACAATAAGTGCAACAAACTAATATGAATACAATAAGTACAACAAACTAATATGAATACAATAAGTGCAACAAACTAATATGAATACAATAAGTACAACAAACTAATATGAATACAATAAGTGCAACAAACTAGTATGAATACAATAAATGCAACAAACTAGTATGAATACAATAAGTGCAACAAACTGGTATGAATACAATAAGTGCAACAAACTAATATGAATACAATAAATGCAACAAACTAGTATGAATACAAGAAGTGCAACAAACTAATATGAATACAATAAATGCAACAAACTAGTATGAATACAAGAAGTGCAACAAACTAATATGAATACAATAAATGCAACAAACTAGTATGAATACAATAAGTGCAACAAACTCGTGTGAATACAATAAATGCAACAAACTAGTATGAATACAATAAGTGCAACTAACTAATATGAATACAATCAGTGCAACAAACTAGTATGAATACAATAAGTGCAACAAACTAGTATGAATACAATAAATGCAACAAACTAGTATGAATACAATAAATGCAACAAACTAGTATGAATACAAGAAGTGCAACAAACTAGTATGAATACAATAAATGCAACAAACTAGTATGAATACAAGAAGTGCAACAAACTTGTGTGAATACAATAAGTGCAACAAACTAGCATGAATACAAGAAGTGCAACAAACTAGTATGAATACAACAAGTGCAACAAACTAGCATGAATACAATAAGTGCAACAAACTAATATGAATACAATAAGTGCAACAAACTAATATGAATACAATAAGTGCAACAAACTAATATGAATACAATAAGTACAACAAACTAATATGAATACAATAAGTGCAACAAACTAGTATGAATACAATAAGTGCAACAAACTAGTATGAATACAATAAGTGCAACAAACTAGTATGAATACAATAAGTGCAACAAACTAGTATGAATACAATAAGTGCAACAAACTAATATGAATACAATAAATGCAACAAACTAGTATGAATACAAGAAGTGCAACAACCTAATATGAATACAATAAATGCAACAAACTAGTATGAATACAATAAGTGCAACAAACTAATATGAATACAATAAATGCAACAAACTAGTATGAATACAAGAAGTGCAACAAACTAGTATGAATACAATAAATGCAACAAACTAGTATGAATACAAGAAGTGCAACAAACTTGTGTGAATACAATAAGTGCAACAAACTAGCATGAATACAATAAGTGCAACAAACTAGTATGAATACAAGAAGTGCAACAAACTAATATGAATACAATAAATGCAACAAACTAGTATGAATACAATAAGTGCAACAAACTCGTGTGAATACAAGAAGTGCAACAAACTAATATGAATACAATAAATGCAACAAACTAGTATGAATACAATAAGTGCAACAAACTCGTGTGAATACAATAAATGCAACAAACTAGTATGAATACAATAAGTGCAACTAACTAATATGAATACAATCAGAGCAACAAACTAGTATGAATACAATAAGTGCAACAAACTAGTATGAATACAATAAGTGCAACAAACTAGTATGAATACAATAAATGCAACAAACTAGTATGAATACAATAAATGCAACAAACTAGTATGAATACAAGAAGTGCAACAAACTAGTATGAATACAATAAATGCAACAAACTAGTATGAATACAAGAAGTGCAACAAACTTGTGTGAATACAATAAGTGCAACAAACTAGCATGAATACAATAAGTGCAACAAACTAGCATGAATACAATAAGTGCAACAAACTAATATGAATACAATAAGTGCAACAAACTAATATGAATACAATAAGTGCAACAAACTAATATGAATACAATAAGTACAACAACCTAATATGAATACAATAAGTGCAACAAACTAGTATGAATACAATAAATGCAACAAACTAGTATGAATACAATAAGTGCAACAAACTGGTATGAATACAATAAGTGCAACAAACTAATATGAATACAATAAGTGCAACAAACTAATATGAATACAATAAGTGCAACAAACTAGTATGAATACAATAAGTGCAACAAACTAGTATGAATACAATAAGTGCAACAAACTAATATGAATACAATAAGTGCAACAAACTTGTGTGAATACAATAAGTGCAACAAACTAGCATGAATACAATAAGTGCAACAAACTAGTATGAATACAATAAATGCAACAAACTAGTATGAATACAATAAATGCAACAAACTAGTATGAATACAATAAGTGCAACAAACTAGTATGAATACAATAAATGCAACAAACTAGTATGAATACAATAAATGCAACAAACTAATATGAATACAATAAATGCAACAAACTAGTATGAATACAAGAAGTGCAACAAACTAATATGAATACAATAAATGCAACAAACTAGTATGAATACAAGAAGTGCAACAAACTAATATGAATACAATAAGTGCAACAAACTAATATGAATACAATAAGTGCAAGAAACTAATATGAATACAATAAGTGCAACAAACTAGTATGAATACAATAAGTGCAACAAACTAGTATGAATACAATAAGTGCAACAAACTAATATGAATACAATAAATGCAACAAACTAGTATGAATACAAGAAGTGCAACAAACTAATATGAATACAATAAATGCAACAAACTAGTATGAATACAATAAGTGCAACAAACTAATATGAATACAATAAATGCAACAAACTAGTATGAATACAAGAAGTGCAACTAACTAATATGAATACAATAAATGCAACAAACTAGTATGAATACAAGAAGTGCAACAAACTAATATGAATACAATAAGTGCAACAAACTAATATGAATACAATAAGTGCAACAAACTAATATGAATACAATAAGTGCAACAAACTCGTGTGAATACAATAAATGCAACAAACTAGTATGAATACAATAAATGCAACAAACTAATATGAATACAATCAGTGCAACAAACTAGTATGAATACAATAAGTGCAACAAACTAGTATGAATACAATAAGTGCAACAAACTAGTATGAATACAATAAATGCAACAAACTAGTATGAATACAATAAATGCAACAAACTAGTATGAATACAAGAAGTGCAACAAACTAGTATGAATACAATAAATGCAACAAACTAGTATGAATACAATAAGTGCAACAAACTAATGTGAATACAATAAGTGCAAAAAACTTGTGTGAATACAATAAGTGCAACAAACTAGCATGAATACAATAAGTGCAACAAACTACTATGAATACAATAAATGCAACAAACTAGTATGAATACAATAAGTGCAACAAACTTGTGTGAATACAATAAGTGCAACAAACTAGCATGAATACAATAAGTGCAACAAACTAGTATGAATACAATAAATGCAACAAACTAGTATGAATACAATAAATGCAACAAACTAGTATGAATACAATAAGTGCAACAAACTTGTGTGAATACAATAAGTGCAACAAACTAGCATGAATACAATAAGTGCAACAAACTTGTGTGAATACAATAAGTGCAACAAACTAGCATGAATACAATAAGTGCAACAAACTAGTATGAATACAAGAAGTGCAACAAACTAATATGAATACAATAAATGCAACAAACTAGTATGAATACAATAAGTGCAACAAACTCGTGTGAATACAAGAAGTGCAACAAACTAATATGAATACAATAAATGCAACAAACTAGTATGAATACAATAAGTGCAACAAACTCGTGTGAATACAATAAATGCAACAAACTAGTATGAATACAATAAGTGCAACTAACTAATATGAATACAATCAGTGCAACAAACTAGTATGAATACAATAAGTGCAACAAACTAGTATGAATACAATAAGTGCAACAAACTAGTATGAATACAATAAATGCAACAAACTAGTATGAATACAATAAATGCAACAAACTAGTATGAATACAAGAAGTGCAACAAACTAGTATGAATACAATAAATGCAACAAACTAGTATGAATACAAGAAGTGCAACAAACTTGTGTGAATACAATAAGTGCAACAAACTAGCGTGAATACAATAAGTGCAACAAACTAGCATGAATACAATAAGTGCAACAAACTAATATGAATACAATAAGTGCAACAAACTAATATGAATACAATAAGTGCAACAAACTAATATGAATACAATAAGTACAACAACCTAATATGAATACAATAAGTGCAACAAACTAGTATGAATACAATAAATGCAACAAACTAGTATGAATACAATAAGTGCAACAAACTGGTATGAATACAATAAGTGCAACAAACTAATATGAATACAATAAGTGCAACAAACTAATATGAATACAATAAGTGCAACAAACTAGTATGAATACAATAAGTGCAACAAACTAGTATGAATACAATAAGTGCAACAAACTAATATGAATACAATAAGTGCAACAAACTTGTGTGAATACAATAAGTGCAACAAACTAGCATGAATACAATAAGTGCAACAAACTAGTATGAATACAATAAATGCAACAAACTAGTATGAATACAATAAATGCAACAAACTAGTATGAATACAATAAGTGCAACAAACTAGTATGAATACAATAAATGCAACAAACTAGTATGAATACAATAAATGCAACAAACTAATATGAATACAATAAATGCAACAAACTAGTATGAATACAAGAAGTGCAACAAACTAATATGAATACAATAAATGCAACAAACTAGTATGAATACAAGAAGTGCAACAAACTAATATGAATACAATAAGTGCAACAAACTAATATGAATACAATAAGTGCAAGAAACTAATATGAATACAATAAGTGCAACAAACTAGTATGAATACAATAAGTGCAACAAACTAGTATGAATACAATAAGTGCAACAAACTAATATGAATACAATAAATGCAACAAACTAGTATGAATACAAGAAGTGCAACAAACTAATATGAATACAATAAATGCAACAAACTAGTATGAATACAATAAGTGCAACAAACTAATATGAATACAATAAATGCAACAAACTAGTATGAATACAAGAAGTGCAACTAACTAATATGAATACAATAAATGCAACAAACTAGTATGAATACAAGAAGTGCAACAAACTAATATGAATACAATAAGTGCAACAAACTAATATGAATACAATAAGTGCAACAAACTAATATGAATACAATAAGTGCAACAAACTCGTGTGAATACAATAAATGCAACAAACTAGTATGAATACAATAAATGCAACAAACTAATATGAATACAATCAGTGCAACAAACTAGTATGAATACAATAAGTGCAACAAACTAGTATGAATACAATAAGTGCAACAAACTAGTATGAATACAATAAATGCAACAAACTAGTATGAATACAATAAATGCAACAAACTAGTATGAATACAAGAAGTGCAACAAACTAGTATGAATACAATAAATGCAACAAACTAGTATGAATACAATAAGTGCAACAAACTAATGTGAATACAATAAGTGCAACAAACTTGTGTGAATACAATAAGTGCAACAAACTAGCATGAATACAATAAGTGCAACAAACTACTATGAATACAATAAATGCAACAAACTAGTATGAATACAATAAGTGCAACAAACTTGTGTGAATACAATAAGTGCAACAAACTAGCATGAATACAATAAGTGCAACAAACTAGTATGAATACAATAAATGCAACAAACTAGTATGAATACAATAAATGCAACAAACTAGTATGAATACAATAAGTGCAACAAACTTGTGTGAATACAATAAGTGCAACAAACTAGCATGAATACAATAAGTGCAACAAACTTGTGTGAATACAATAAGTGCAACAAACTAGCATGAATACAATAAGTGCAACAAACTAGTATGAATACAATAAATGCAACAAACTAGTATGCATTCAATAAATGCAACAAACTAGTATGAATACAATAAATGCAACAAACTAGTATGAATACAATAAGTGCAACAAACTAGTATGAATACAATAAGTGCAACAAACTAGTATGAATACAATAAGTGCAACAAACTAGTATGAATACAATAAGTGCAACAAACTAGTATGAATACAATAAGTGCAACAAACTAGTATGAATACAATAAGTGCAACAAACTAATATGAATACAATAAATGCAACAAACTAGTATGAATACAAGAAGTGCAACAAACTAATATGAATACAATAAATGCAACAAACTAGTATGAATACAAGAAGTGCAACAAACTAATATGAATACAATAAATGCAACAAACTAGTATGAATACAAGAAGTGCAACAAACTAATATGAATACAATAAATGCAACAAACTAGTATGAATACAAGAAGTGCAACAAACTAATATGAATACAATAAATGCAACAAACTAGTATGAATACAATAAATGCAACAAACTCGTGTGAATACAATAAATGCAACAAACTAGTATGAATACAATAAGTGCAACTAACTAATATGAATACAATCAGTGCAACAAACTAGTATGAATACAATAAGTGCAACAAACTAGTATGAATACAATAAGTGCAACAAACTAGTATGAATACAATAAATGCAACAAACTAGTATGAATACAATAAATGCAACAAACTAGTATGAATACAATAAATGCAACAAACTAGTATGAATACAAGAAGTGCAACAAACTAGTATTTATACAATAAATGCAACAAACTAGTATGAATACAAGAAGTGCAACAAACTTGTGTGAATACAATAAGTGCAACAAACTAGCATGAATACAATAAGTGCAACAAACTAGTATGAATACAATAAGTGCAACAAACTAGCATGAATACAATAAGTGCAACAAACTAATATGAATACAATAAGTACAACAAACTAATATGAATACAATAAGTGCAACAAACTAATATGAATACAATAAGTACAACAAACTAATATGAATACAATAAGTGCAACAAACTAGTATGAATACAATAAGTGCAACTAACTAATATGAATACAATCAGTGCAACAAACTAGTATGAATACAATAAGTGCAACAAACTAGTATGAATACAATAAATGCAACAAACTAGTATGAATACAATAAATGCAACAAACTAGTATGAATACAAGAAGTGCAACAAACTAGTATGAATACAATAAATGCAACAAACTAGTATGAATACAAGAAGTGCAACAAACTTGTGTGAATACAATAAGTGCAACAAACTAGCATGAATACAAGAAGTGCAACAAACTAGTATGAATACAACAAGTGCAACAAACTAGCATGAATACAATAAGTGCAACAAACTAATATGAATACAATAAGTGCAACAAACTAATATGAATACAATAAGTGCAACAAACTAATATGAATACAATAAGTACAACAAACTAATATGAATACAATAAGTGCAACAAACTAGTATGAATACAATAAGTGCAACAAACTAGTATGAATACAATAAGTGCAACAAACTAGTATGAATACAATAAGTGCAACAAACTAGTATGAATACAATAAGTGCAACAAACTAATATGAATACAATAAATGCAACAAACTAGTATGAATACAAGAAGTGCAACAACCTAATATGAATACAATAAATGCAACAAACTAGTATGAATACAATAAGTGCAACAAACTAATATGAATACAATAAATGCAACAAACTAGTATGAATACAAGAAGTGCAACAAACTAATATGAATACAATAAATGCAACAAACTAGTATGAATACAAGAAGTGCAACAAACTAATATGAATACAATAAATGCAACAAACTAGTATGAATACAATAAGTGCAACAAACTCGTGTGAATACAAGAAGTGCAACAAACTAATATGAATACAATAAATGCAACAAACTAGTATGAATACAATAAGTGCAACAAACTCGTGTGAATACAATAAATGCAACAAACTAGTATGAATACAATAAGTGCAACTAACTAATATGAATACAATCAGTGCAACAAACTAGTATGAATACAATAAGTGCAACAAACTAGTATGAATACAATAAGTGCAACAAACTAGTATGAATACAATAAATGCAACAAACTAGTATGAATACAATAAATGCAACAAACTAGTATGAATACAAGAAGTGCAACAAACTAGTATGAATACAATAAATGCAACAAACTAGTATGAATACAAGAAGTGCAACAAACTTGTGTGAATACTATAAGTGCAACAAACTAGCATGAATACAATAAGTGCAACAAACTAGTATGAATACAATAAGTGCAACAAACTAGCATGAATACAATAAGTGCAACAAACTAATATGAATACAATAAGTACAACAAACTAATATGAATACAATAAGTGCAACAAACTAGTATGAATACAATAAGTGCAACAAACTGGTATGAATACAATAAGTGCAACAAACTAATATGAATACAATAAGTGCAACAAACTAATATGAATACAATAAGTGCAACAAACTAGTATGAATACAATAAGTGCAACAAACTAGTATGAATACAATAAGTGCAACAAACTAATATGAATACAATAAGTGCAACAAACTTGTGTGAATACAATAAGTGCAACAAACTAGCATGAATACAATAAGTGCAACAAACTAGTATGAATACAATAAATGCAACAAACTAGTTTGACTACAATAAATGCAACAAACTAGTATGAATACAATAAATGCAACAAACTAGTATGAATACAATAAGTGCAACAAACTAGTATGAATACAATAAGTGCAACAAACTAGTATGAATACAATAAGTGCAACAAACTAGTATGAATACAATAAGTGCAACAAACTAGTATGAATACAATAAGTGCAACAAACTAGTATGAATACAATAAGTGCAACAAACTAATATGAATACAATAAATGCAACAAACTAGTATGAATACAAGAAGTGCAACAAACTAATATGAATACAATAAATGCAACAAACTAGTATGAATACAATAAGTACAACAAACTAATATGAATACAATAAATGCAACAAACTAGTATGAATACAAGAAGTGCAACAAACTAATATGAATACAATAAATGCAACAAACTAGTATGAATACAAGAAGTGCAACAAACTAATATGAATACAATAAATGCAACAAACTAGTATGAATACAATAAGTGCAACAAACTCGTGTGAATACAATAAATGCAACAAACTAGTATGAATACAATAAGTGCAACTAACTAATATGAATACAATCAGTGCAACAAACTAGTATGAATACAATAAGTGCAACAAACTAGTATGAATACAATAAGTGCAACAAACTAGTATGAATACAATAAATGCAACAAACTAGTATGAATACAATAAATGCAACAAACTAGTATGAATACAAGAAGTGCAACAAACTAGTATGAATACAATAAATGCAACAAACTAGTATGAATACAAGAAGTGCAACAAACTTGTGTGAATACAATAAGTGCAACAAACTAGCATGAATACAATAAGTGCAACAAACTAGTATGAATACAAGAAGTGCAACAAACTAATATGAATACAATAAATGCAACAAACTAATATGAATACAATAAATGCAACAAACTAGTATGAATACAAGAAGTGCAACAAACTAATATGAATACAATAAGTGCAACAAACTAATATGAATACAATAAGTGCAACAAACTAATATGAATACAATAAGTGCAACAAACTAATATGAATACAATAAGTGCAACAAACTAATATGAATACAATAAGTGCAACAAACTCGTGTGAATACAATAAATGCAACAAACTAGTATGAATACAATAAGTGCAACTAACTAATATGAATACAATCAGTGCAACAAACTAGTATGAATACAATAAGTGCAACAAACTAGTATGAATACAATAAGTGCAACAAACTAGTATGAATACAATAAGTGCAACAAACTAGTATGAATACAATAAATGCAACAAACTAGTATGAATACAATAAATGCAACAAACTAGTATGAATACAAGAAGTGCAACAAACTTGTGTGAATACAATAAGTGCAACAAACTAGCATGAATACAATAAGTGCAACAAACTAGTATGAATACAATAAATGCAACAAACTAGTATGAATACAATAAGTGAAACAAACTTGTGTGAATACAATAAGTGCAACAAACTAGCATGAATACAATAAGTGCAACAAACTAGTATGAATACAATAAATGCAACAAACTAGTATGAATACAATAAATGCAACAAACTAGTATGAATACAATAAGTGCAACAAACTTGTGTGAATACAATAAGTGCAACAAACTAGCATGAATACAATAAGTGCAACAAACTAGTATGAATACAAGAAGTGCAACAAACTTGTGTGAATACAATAAGTGCAACAAACTAGTATGAATACAATAAATGCAACAAACTAGTATGAATACAATAAGTGCAACAAACTAGCATGAATACAATAAGTGCAACAAACTAGTATGAATACAATAAATGCAACAAACTAGTATGAATACAATAAATGCAACAAACTAGTATGAATACAAGAAGTGCAACAAACTAGTATGAATACAATAAATGCAACAAACTAGTATGAATACAATAAGTGCAACAAACTAATGTGAATACAATAAGTGCAACAAACTTGTGTGAATACAATAAGTGCAACAAACTAGCATGAATACAATAAGTGCAACAAACTAGCATGAATACAATAAGTGCAACAAACTAGTATGAATACAATAAGTGCAACAAACTAGCATGAATACAATAAGTGCAACAAACTAATATGAATACAATAAGTGCAACAAACTAATATGAATACAATAAGTGCAACAAACTAATATGAATACAATAAGTACAACAAACTAATATGAATACAATAAGTGCAACAAACTAGTATGAATACAATAAATGCAACAAACTAGTATGAATACAATAAGTGCAACAAACTGGTATGAATACAATAAGTGCAACAAACTAATATGAATACAATAAATGCAACAAACTAGTATGAATACAAGAAGTGCAACAATCTAATATGAATACAATAAATGCAACAAACTAGTATGAATACAAGAAGTGCAACAAACTAATATGAATACAATAAATGCAACAAACTAGTATGAATACAATAAGTGCAACAAACTAATATGAATACAATAAGTGCAACAAACTAGCATGAATACAATAAGTGCAACAAACTAGTATGAATACAATAAATGCAACAAACTAGTATGAATACAATAAATGCAACAAACTAGTATGAATACAATAAGTGCAACAAACTTGTGTGAATACAATAAGTGCAACAAACTAGCATGAATACAATAAGTGCAACAAACTAGTATGAATACAAGAAGTGCAACAAACTTGTGTGAATACAATAAGTGCAACAAACTAGCATGAATACAATAAGTGCAACAAACTAGTATGAATACAATAAGTGCAACAAACTAGCATGAATACAATAAGTGCAACAAACTAATATGAATACAATAAGTGCAACAAACTAATATGAATACAATAAGTGCAACAAACTAATATGAATACAATAAGTACAACAAACTAATATGAATACAATAAGTGCAACAAACTAGTATGAATACAATAAATGCAACAAACTAGTATGAATACAATAAGTGCAACAAACTGGTATGAATACAATAAGTGCAACAAACTAATATGAATACAATAAATGCAACAAACTAGTATGAATACAAGAAGTGCAACAAACTAATATGAATACAATAAATGCAACAAACTAGTATGAATACAAGAAGTGCAACAAACTAATATGAATACAATAAATGCAACAAACTAGTATGAATACAATAAGTGCAACAAACTAATATGAATACAATAAATGCAACAAACTAGTATGAATACAAGAAGTGCAACTAACTAATATGAATACAATAAATGCAACAAACTAGTATGAATACAAGAAGTGCAACAAACTAATATGAATACAATAAGTGCAACAAACTAATATGAATACAATAAGTGCAACAAACTCGTGTGAATACAATAAATGCAACAAACTAGTATGAATACAATAAGTGCAACTAACTAATATGAATACAATCAGTGCAACAAACTAGTATGAATACAATAAGTGCAACAAACTAGTATGAATACAATAAGTGCAACAAACTAGTATGAATACAATAAGTGCAACAAACTAGTATGAATACAATAAATGCAACAAACTAGTATGAATACAATAAATGCAACAAACTAGTATGAATACAAGAAGTGCAACAAACTAGTATGAATACAATAAATGCAACAAACTAGTATGAATACAATAAGTGCAACAAACTAATGTGAATACAATAACTGCAACAAACTTGTGTGAATACAATAAGTGCAACAAACTAGCATGAATACAATAAGTGCAACAAACTAGTATGAATACAATAAATGCAACAAACTAGTATGAATACAATAAGTGAAACAAACTTGTGTGAATACAATAAGTGCAACAAACTAGCATGAATACAATAAGTGCAACAAACTAGTATGAATACAATAAATGCAACAAACTAGTATGAATACAATAAATGCAACAAACTAGTATGAATACAATAAGTGCAACAAACTTGTGTGAATACAATAAGTGCAACAAACTAGCATGAATACAATAAGTGCAACAAACTAGTATGAATACAATAAATGCAACAAACTAGTATGAATTCAATAAATGCAACAAACTAGTATGAATACAATAAATGCAACAAACTAGTATGAATACAATAAGTGCAACAAACTAGTATGAATACAATAAGTGCAACAAACTAGTATGAATACAATAAGTGCAACAAACTAGTATGAATACAATAAGTGCAACAAACTAGTATGAATACAATAAGTGCAACAAACTAGTATGAATACAATAAGTGCAACAAACTAATATGAATACAATAAATGCAACAAACTAGTATGAATACAAGAAGTGCAACAAACTAATATGAATACAATAAATGCAACAAACTAGTATGAATACAATAAGTGCAACAAACTAATATGAATACAATAAATGCAACAAACTAGTATGAATACAAGAAGTGCAACAAACTAGTATGAATACAAGAAGTGCAACAAACTAATATGAATACAATAAATGCAACAAACTAGTATGAATACAATAAGTGCAACAAACTCGTGTGAATACAATAAATGCAACAAACTAGTATGAATACAAGAAGTGCAACAAACTAGTATGAATACAATAAATGCAACAAACTAGTATGAATACAATAAGTGCAACAAACTCGTGTGAATACAATAAATGCAACAAACTAGTATGAATACAAGAAGTGCAACAAACTAGTATGAATACAATAAATGCAACAAACTAGTATGAATACAAGAAGTGCAACAAACTTGTGTGAATACAATAAGTGCAACAAACTAGCATGAATACAATAAGTGCAACAAACTAGTATGAATACAATAAGTGCAACAAACTAGCATGAATACAATAAGTGCAACAAACTAATATGAATACAATAAGTGCAACAAACTAATATGAATACAATAAGTACAACAAACTAATATGAATACAATAAGTGCAACAAACTAGTATGAATACAATAAATGCAACAAACTAGTATGAATACAATAAGTGCAACAAACTGGTATGAATACAATAAGTGCAACAAACTAATATGAATACAATAAGTGCAACAAACTAATATGAATACAATAAGTGCAACAAACTAGTATGAATACAATAAGTGCAACAAACTAGTATGAATACAATAAGTGCAACAAACTAATATGAATACAATAAGTGCAACAAACTTGTGTGAATACAATAAGTGCAACAAACTAGCATGAATACAATAAGTGCAACAAACTAGTATGAATACAATAAATGCAACAAACTAGTATGAATACAATAAATGCAACAAACTAGTATGAATACAATAAATGCAACAAACTAGTATGAATACAATAAGTGCAACAAACTTGTGTGAATATAATAAGTGCAACAAACTAGCATGAATACAATAAGTGCAACAAACTAGTATGAATACAATAAATGCAACAAACCAGTATGAATACAATAAATGCAACAAACTAGTATGAATACAATAAGTGCAACAAACTTGTGTGAATACAATAAGTGCAACAAACTAGTATGAATACAATAAATGCAACAAACTAGTATGAATACAATAAATGCAACAAACTAGTATGAATACAATAAATGCAACAAACTAGTATAAATACAATAAGTGCAACAAACTAGTATGAATACAATAAGTGCAACAAACTAGTATGAATACAATAAGTGCAACAAACTAGTATGAATACAATAAGTGCAACAAACTAATATGAATACAATAAATGCAACAAACTAGTATGAATACAAGAAGTGCAACAAACTAATATGAATACAATAAATGCAACAAACTAGTATGAATACAATAAGTGCAACAAACTAATATGAATACAATAAATGCAACAAACTAGTATGAATACAAGAAGTGCAACAAACTAATATGAATACAATAAATGCAACAAACTAGTATGAATACAAGAAGTGCAACAAACTAATATGAATACAATAAGTGCAACAAACTAATATGAATACAATAAGTGCAACAAACTAATATGAATACAATAAGTGCAACAAACTAGTATGAATACAATAAGTGCAACAAACTAGTATGAATACAATAAGTGCAACAAACTAATATGAATACAATAAATGCAACAAACTAGTATGAATACAAGAAGTGCAACAAACTAATATGAATACAATAAATGCAACAAACTAGTATGAATACAAGAAGTGCAACTAACTAATATGAATACAATAAATGCAACAAACTAGTATGAATACAAGAAGTGCAACAAACTAATATGAATACAATAAGTGCAACAAACTAATATGAATACAATAAGTGCAACAAACTAATATGAATACAATAAGTGCAACAAACTCATGTGAATACAATAAATGCAACAAACTAGTATGAATACAATAAGTGCAACTAACTAATATGAATACAATAAATGCAACAAACTAGTATGAATACAATAAGTGCAACAAACTAATATGAATACAATAAATGCAACAAACTAGTATGAATACAAGAAGTGCAACAAACTAGTATGAATACAAGAAGTGCAACAAACTAATATGAATACAATAAATGCAACAAACTAGTATGAATACAATAAGTGCAACAAACTCGTGTGAATACAATAAATGCAACAAACTAGTATGAATACAAGAAGTGCAACAAACTAGTATGAATACAATAAATGCAACAAACTAGTATGAATACAATAAGTGCAACAAACTCGTGTGAATACAATAAATGCAACAAACTAGTATGAATACAAGAAGTGCAACAAACTAGTATGAATACAATAAATGCAACAAACTAGTATGAATACAAGAAGTGCAACAAACTTGTGTGAATACAATAAGTGCAACAAACTAGCATGAATACAATAAGTGCAACAAACTAGTATGAATACAATAAGTGCAACAAACTAGCATGAATACAATAAGTGCAACAAACTAATATGAATACAATAAGTGCAACAAACTAATATGAATACAATAAGTACAACAAACTAATATGAATACAATAAGTGCAACAAACTAGTATGAATACAATAAATGCAACAAACTAGTATGAATACAATAAGTGCAACAAACTGGTATGAATACAATAAGTGCAACAAACTAATATGAATACAATAAGTGCAACAAACTAATATGAATACAATAAGTGCAACAAACTAGTATGAATACAATAAGTGCAACAAACTAGTATGAATACAATAAGTGCAACAAACTAATATGAATACAATAAGTGCAACAAACTTGTGTGAATACAATAAGTGCAACAAACTAGCATGAATACAATAAGTGCAACAAACTAGTATGAATACAATAAATGCAACAAACTAGTATGAATACAATAAATGCAACAAACTAGTATGAATACAATAAATGCAACAAACTAGTATGAATACAATAAGTGCAACAAACTTGTGTGAATATAATAAGTGCAACAAACTAGCATGAATACAATAAGTGCAACAAACTAGTATGAATACAATAAATGCAACAAACCAGTATGAATACAATAAATGCAACAAACTAGTATGAATACAATAAGTGCAACAAACTTGTGTGAATACAATAAGTGCAACAAACTAGTATGAATACAATAAATGCAACAAACTAGTATGAATACAATAAATGCAACAAACTAGTATGAATACAATAAATGCAACAAACTAGTATAAATACAATAAGTGCAACAAACTAGTATGAATACAATAAGTGCAACAAACTAGTATGAATACAATAAGTGCAACAAACTAGTATGAATACAATAAGTGCAACAAACTAATATGAATACAATAAATGCAACAAACTAGTATGAATACAAGAAGTGCAACAAACTAATATGAATACAATAAATGCAACAAACTAGTATGAATACAATAAGTGCAACAAACTAATATGAATACAATAAATGCAACAAACTAGTATGAATACAAGAAGTGCAACAAACTAATATGAATACAATAAATGCAACAAACTAGTATGAATACAAGAAGTGCAACAAACTAATATGAATACAATAAGTGCAACAAACTAATATGAATACAATAAGTGCAACAAACTAATATGAATACAATAAGTGCAACAAACTAGTATGAATACAATAAGTGCAACAAACTAGTATGAATACAATAAGTGCAACAAACTAATATGAATACAATAAATGCAACAAACTAGTATGAATACAAGAAGTGCAACAAACTAATATGAATACAATAAATGCAACAAACTAGTATGAATACAAGAAGTGCAACTAACTAATATGAATACAATAAATGCAACAAACTAGTATGAATACAAGAAGTGCAACAAACTAATATGAATACAATAAGTGCAACAAACTAATATGAATACAATAAGTGCAACAAACTAATATGAATACAATAAGTGCAACAAACTCATGTGAATACAATAAATGCAACAAACTAGTATGAATACAATAAGTGCAACTAACTAATATGAATACAATCAGTGCAACAAACTAGTATGAATACAATAAGTGCAACAAACTAGTATGAATACAATAAGTGCAACAAACTAGTATGAATACAATAAATGCAACAAACTAGTATGAATACAATAAATGCAACAAACTAGTATGAATACAAGAAGTGCAACAAACTAGTATGAATACAATAAATGCAACAAACTAGTATGAATACAATAAGTGCAACAAACTAATGTGAATACAATAAGTGCAACAAACTTGTGTGAATACAATAAGTGCAACAAACTAGCATGAATACAATAAGTGCAACAAACTAGTATGAATACAATAAATGCAACAAACTAGTATGAATACAATAAGTGCAACAAACTTGTGTGAATACAATAAGTGCAACAAACTAGCATGAATACAATAAGTGCAACAAACTAGTATGAATACAATAAATGCAACAAACTAGTATGAATACAATAAATGCAACAAACTAGTATGAATACAATAAGTGCAACAAACTTGTGTGAATACAATAAGTGCAACAAACTAGCATGAATACAATAAGTGCAACAAACTAGTATGAATACAATAAATGCAACAAACTAGTATGAATTCAATAAATGCAACAAACTAGTATGAATACAATAAATGCAACAAACTAGTATGAATACAATAAATGCAACAAACTAGTATGAATACAATAAGTGCAACAAACTAGTATGAATACAATAAGTGCAACAAACTAGTATGAATACAATAAGTGCAACAAACTAGTATGAATACAATAAGTGCAACAAACTAGTATGAATACAATAAGTGCAACAAACTAGTATGAATACAATAAGTGCAACAAACTAATATGAATACAATAAATGCAACAAACTACTATGAATACAAGAAGTGCAACAAACTAATATGAATACAATAAATGCAACAAACTACTATGAATACAAGAAGTGCAACAAACTAATATGAATACAATAAATGCAACAAACTAGTATGAATACAATAAGTGCAACAAACTAATATGAATACAATAAATGCAACAAACTAGTATGAATACAAGAAGTGCAACAAACTAGTATGAATACAATAAATGCAACAAACTAGTATGAATACAATAAGTGCAACAAACTCGTGTGAATACAATAAATGCAACAAACTAGTATGAATACAAGAAGTGCAACAAACTAGTATGAATACAATAAATGCAACAAACTAGTATGAATACAATAAATGCAACAAACTAGTATGAATACAAGAAGTGCAACAAACTAGTATGAATACAATAAATGCAACAAACTAGTATGAATACAATAAGTGCAACAAACTAATGTGAATACAATAAGTGCAACAAACTTGTGTGAATACAATAAGTGCAACAAACTAGCATGAATACAATAAGTGCAACAAACTAGTATGAATACAATAAATGCAACAAACTAGTATGAATTCAATAAATGCAACAAACTAGTATGAATACAATAAATGCAACAAACTAGTATGAATACAATAAGTGCAACAAACTAGTATGAATACAATAAGTGCAACAAACTAGTATGAATACAATAAGTGCAACAAACTAGTATGAATACAATAAGTGCAACAAACTAGTATGAATACAATAAGTGCAACAAACTAGTATGAATACAATAAGTGCAACAAACTAATATGAATACAATAAATGCAACAAACTAGTATGAATACAAGAAGTGCAACAAACTAATATGAATACAATAAATGCAACAAACTAGTATGAATACAATAAGTGCAACAAACTAATATGAATACAATAAATGCAACAAACTAGTATGAATACAAGAAGTGCAACAAACTAATATGAATACAATAAATGCAACAAACTAGTATGAATACAAGAAGTGCAACAAACTAATATGAATACAATAAATGCAACAAACTAGTATGAATACAATAAGTGCAACAAACTCGTGTGAATACAATAAATGCAACAAACTAGTATGAATACAAGAAGTGCAACAAACTAGTATGAATACAATAAATGCAACAAACTAGTATGAATACAAGAAGTGCAACAAACTTGTGTGAATACAATAAGTGCAACAAACTAGCATGAATACAATAAGTGCAACAAACTAATATGAATACAATAAGTGCAACAAACTAATATGAATACAATAAGTGCAACAAACTAATATGAATACAATAAGTACAACAAACTAATATGAATACAATAAGTGCAACAAACTAGTATGAATACAATAAATGCAACAAACTAGTATGAATACAATAAGTGCAACAAACTGGTATGAATACAATAAGTGCAACAAACTAATATGAATACAATAAGTGCAACAAACTAATATGAATACAATAAGTGCAACAAACTAGTATGAATACAATAAATGCAACAAACTAGTATGAATACAATAAGTGCAACAAACTTGTGTGAATATAATAAGTGCAACAAACTAGCATGAATACAATAAGTGCAACAAACTAGTATGAATACAATAAATGCAACAAACCAGTATGAATACAATAAATGCAACAAACTTGTGTGAATACAATAAGTGCAACAAACTAGTATGAATACAATAAATGCAACAAACTAGTATGAATACAATAAATGCAACAAACTAGTATGAATACAATAAATGCAACAAACTAGTATGAATACAATAAGTGCAACAAACTAGTATGAATACAATAAGTGCAACAAACTAGTATGAATACAATAAGTGCAACAAACTAGTATGAATACAATAAGTGCAACAAACTAGTATGAATACAATAAGTGCAACAAACTAATATGAATACAATAAATGCAACAAACTAGTATGAATACAAGAAGTGCAACAAACTAATATGAATACAATAAATGCAACAAACTAGTATGAATACAATAAGTGCAACAAACTAATATGAATACAATAAATGCAACAAACTAGTATGAATACAAGAAGTGCAACAAACTAATATGAATACAATAAATGCAACAAACTAGTATGAATACAAGAAGTGCAACAAACTAATATGAATACAATAAGTGCAACAAACTAATATGAATACAATAAGTGCAACAAACTAATATGAATACAATAAGTGCAACAAACTAGTATGAATACAATAAGTGCAACAAACTAGTATGAATACAATAAGTGCAACAAACTAATATGAATACAATAAATGCAACAAACTAGTATGAATACAAGAAGTGCAACAAACTAATATGAATACAATAAATGCAACAAACTAGTATGAATACAATAAGTGCAACAAACTAATATGAATACAATAAATGCAACAAACTAGTATGAATACAAGAAGTGCAACTAACTAATATGAATACAATAAATGCAACAAACTAGTATGAATACAAGAAGTGCAACAAACTAATATGAATACAATAAGTGCAACAAACTAATATGAATACAATAAGTGCAACAAACTAATATGAATACAATAAGTGCAACAAACTAATATGAATACAATAAGTGCAACAAACTCGTGTGAATACAATAAATGCAACAAACTAGTATGAATACAATAAGTGCAACTAACTAATATGAATACAATCAGTGCAACAAACTAGTATGAATACAATAAGTGCAACAAACTAGTATGAATACAATAAGTGCAACAAACTAGTATGAATACAATAAATGCAACAAACTAGTATGAATACAAGAAGTGCAACAAACTAGTATGAATACAATAAATGCAACAAACTAGTATGAATACAATAAATGCAACAAACTAATGTGAATACAATAAGTGCAACAAACATGTGTGAATACAATAAGTGCAACAAACTAGCATGAATACAATAAGTGCAACAAACTAGTATGAATACAATAAATGCAACAAACTAGTATGAATACAATAAGTGCAACAAACTTGTGTGAATACAATAAGTGCAACAAACTAGCATGAATACAATAAGTGCAACAAACTAGTATGAATACAATAAATGCAACAAACTAGTATGAATACAATAAATGCAACAAACTAGTATGAATACAATAAGTGCAACAAACTAGTGTGAATACAATAAGTGCAACAAACTAGCATGAATACAATAAGTGCAACAAACTAGTATGAATACAATAAGTGCAACAAACTAGTATGAATACAATAAGTGCAACAAACTAGTATGAATACAATAAGTGCAACAAACTAGTATGAATACAATAAGTGCAACAAACTAGTATGAATACAATAAGTGCAACAAACTAATATGAATACAATAAATGCAACAAACTAGTATGAATACAAGAAGTGCAACAAACTAATATGAATACAATAAATGCAACAAACTAGTATGAATACAATAAGTGCAACAAACTAATATGAATACAATAAATGCAACAAACTAGTATGAATACAAGAAGTGCAACAAACTAATATGAATACAATAAATGCAACAAACTAGTATGAATACAAGAAGTGCAACAAACTAATATGAATACAATACATGCAACAAACTAGTATGAATACAATAAGTGCAACAAACTCGTGTGAATACAATAAATGCAACAAACTAGTATGAATACAAGAAGTGCAACAAACTAGTATGAATACAATAAATGCAACAAACTAGTATGAATACAAGAAGTGCAACAAACTTGTGTGAATACAATAAGTGCAACAAACTAGCATGAATACAATAAGTGCAACAAACTAGTATGAATACAATAAGTGCAACAAACTAGCATGAATACAATAAGTGCAACAAACTAATATGAATACAATAAGTGCAACAAACTAATATGAATACAATAAGTGCAACAAACTAATATGAATACAATAAGTACAACAAACTAATATGAATACAATAAGTGCAACAAACTAGTATGAATACAATAAATGGAACAAACTAGTATGAATACAATAAGTGCAACAAACTGGTATGAATACAATAAGTGCAACAAACTAATATGAATACAATAAGTGCAACAAACTAATATGAATACAATAAGTGCAACAAACTAGTATGAATACAATAAGTGCAACAAACTAGTATGAATACAATAAGTGCAACAAACTAATATGAATACAATAAGTGCAACAAACTTGTGTGAATACAATAAGTGCAACAAACTAGCATGAATACAATAAGTGCAACAAACTAGTATGAATACAATAAATGCAACAAACTAGTATGAATACAATAAATGCAACAAACTAGTATGAATACAATAAATGCAACAAACTAGTATGAATACAATAAGTGCAACAAACTTGTGTGAATATAATAAGTGCAACAAACTAGCATGAATACAATAAGTGCAACAAACTAGTATGAATACAATAAATGCAACAAACCAGTATGAATACAATAAATGCAACAAACTAGTATGAATACAATAAGTGCAACAAACTTGTGTGAATACAATAAGTGCAACAAACTAGTATGAATACAATAAATGCAACAAACTAGTATGAATACAATAAGTGCAACAAACTAGTATGAATACAATAAGTGCAACAAACTAGTATGAATACAATAAGTGCAACAAACTAGTATGAATACAATAAGTGCAACAAACTAGTATGAATACAATAAGTGCAACAAACTAGTATGAATACAATAAGTGCAACAAACTAATATGAATACAATAAATGCAACAAACTAGTATGAATACAAGAAGTGCAACAAACTAATATGAATACAATAAATGCAACAAACTAGTATGAATACAATAAGTGCAACAAACTAGTATGAATACAATAAGTGCAACAAACTAATATGAATACAATAAGTGCAACAAACTTGTGTGAATACAATAAGTGCAACAAACTAGCATGAATACAATAAGTGCAACAAACTAGTATGAATACAATAAATGCAACAAACTAGTATGGATACAATAAGTGCAACAAACTTGTGTGAATACAATAAGTGCAACAAACTAGTATGAATACAATAAATGCAACAAACTAGTATGAATACAATAAGTGCAAAAAACTAGTATGAATACAATAAGTGCAACAAACTAGTATGAATACAATAAGTGCAACAAACTAGTATGAATACAATAAGTGCAACAAACTAGTATGAATACAATAAGTGCAACAAACTAGTATGAATACAATAAGTGCAACAAACTAGTATGAATACAATAAGTGCAACAAACTAGTATGAATACAATAAGTGCAACAAACTAATATGAATACAATAAATGCAACAAACTAGTATGAATACAAGAAGTGCAACAAACTAATATGAATACAATAAATGCAACAAACTAGTATGAATACAATAAGTGCAACAAACTAATATGAAGACAATAAATGCAACAAACTAGTATGAATACAAGAAGTGCAACAAACTAATATGAATACAATAAATGCAACAAACTAGTATGAATACAAGAAGTGCAACAAACTAATATGAATACAATAAGTGCAACAAACTAATATGAATACAATAAGTGCAACAAACTAATATGAATACAATAAATGCAACAAACTAGTATGAATACAAGAAGTGCAACAAACTAATATGAATACAATAAATGCAACAAACTAGTATGAATACAAGAAGTGCAACAAACTAATATGAATGCAATAAGTGCAACAAACTAATATGAATACAAGAAGTGCAACAAACTAATATGAATACAATAAGTGCAACAAACTAGTATGAATACAATAAGTGCAACAAACTAGTATGAATACAATAAGTGCAACAAACTAATATGAATACAATAAATACAACAAACTAGTATGAATACAAGAAGTGCAACAAACTAATATGAATACAATAAATGCAACAACCTAGTATGAATACAATAAGTGCAACAAACTAATATGAATACAATAAATGCAACAAACTAGTATGAATACAAGAAGTGCAACAAACTAATATGAATACAATAAATGCAACAAACTAGTATGAATACAAGAAGTGCAACAAACTAATATGAATACAATAAGTGCAACAAACTAATATGAATACAATAAGTGCAACAAACTAATATGAATACAATAAGTGCAACAACCTCGTGTGAATACAATAAATGCAACAAACTAGTATGAATACAATAAGTGCAACTAACTAATATGAATACAATCAGTGCAACAAACTAGTATGAATACAATAAGTGCAACAAACTAGTATGAATACAATAAGTGCAACAAACTAGTATGAATACAATACATGCAACAAACTAGTATGAATACAATAAATGCAACAAACTAGTATGAATACAAGAAGTGCAACAAACTAGTATGAATACAATAAGTGCAATAAACTTGTGTGAATACAATAAGTGCAACAAACTAGCATGAATACAATAAGTGCAACAAACTAGTATGAATACAATAAATGCAACAAACTAGTATGAATACAATAAATGCAACAAACTAGTATGAATACAATAAATGCAACAAACTAGTATGAATACAATAAGTGCAACAAACTTGTGTGAATACAATAAGTGCAACAAACTAGCATGAATACAATAAGTGCAACAAACTAGTATGAATACAATAAATGCAACAAACTAGTATGAATACAATAAATGCAACAAACTAGTATGAATACAATAAGTGCAACAAACTTGTGTGAATACAATAAGTGCAACAAACTAGCATGAATACAATAAGTGCAACAAACTAGTATGAATACAATAAATGCAACAAACTAGTATGAATACAATAAATGCAACAAACTAGTATGAATACAATAAGTGCAACAAACTAGTATGAATACAATAAGTGCAACAAACTAGTATGAATACAATAAGTGCAACAAACTAGTATGAATACAATAAGTGCAACAAACTAGTATGAATACAATAAGTGCAACAAACTAATATGAATACAATAAATGCAACAAACTAGTATGAATACAAGAAGTGCAACAAACTAATGTGAATACAATAACTGCAACAAACTAGTATGAATACAATAAGTGCAACAAACTAATATGAATACAATAAATGCAACAAACTAGTATGAATACAAGAAGTGCAACAAACTAATATGAATACAATAAATGCAACAAACTAGTATGAATACAATAAGTGCAACTAACTAATATGAATACAATCAGTGCAACAAACTAGTATGAATACAATAAGTGCAACAAACTAGTATGAATACAATAAGTGCAACAAACTAGTATGAATACAATAAATGCAACAAACTAGTATGAATACAATAAATGCAACAAACTAGTATGAATACAAGAAGTGCAACAAACTAGTATGAATACAATAAATGCAACAAACTAGTATGAATACAAGAAGTGCAACAAACTTGTGTGAATACAATAAGTGCAACAAACTAGCATGAATACAATAAGTGCAACAAACTAGTATGAATACAATAAATGCAACAAACTAGTATGAATTCAATAAATGCAACAAACTAGTATGAATACAATAAGTGCAACTAACTAGTATGAATACAATAAGTGCAACAAACTAGTATGAATACAATAAGTGCAACAAACTAATGTGAATACAATAAGTGCAACAAACTAGTATGAATACAATAAGTGCAACAAACTAGTATGAATACAATAACTGCAACAAACTAATATGAATACAATAAATGCAACAAACTAGTATGAATACAAGAAGTGCAACAAACTAATATGAATACAATAAATGCAACAAACTAGTATGAATACAAGAAGTGCAACAAACTAATATGAATACAATAAGTGCAACAAACTAATATGAATACAATAAGTGCAACAAACTAATATGAATACAATAAATGCAACAAACTAGTATGAATACAAGAAGTGCAACAAACTAATATGAATACAATAAATGCAACAAACTAGTATGAATACAAGAAGTGCAACAAACTAATATGAATGCAATAAGTGCAACAAACTAATATGAATACAAGAAGTGCAACAAACTAATATGAATACAATAAGTGCAACAAACTAGTATGAATACAATAAGTGCAACAAACTAGTATGAATACAATAAGTGCAACAAACTAATATGAATACAATAAATGCAACAAACTAGTATGAATACAAGAAGTGCAACAAACTAATATGAATACAATAAATGCAACAACCTAGTATGAATACAATAAGTGCAACAAACTAATATGAATACAATAAATGCAACAAACTAGTATGAATACAAGAAGTGCAACAAACTAATATGAATACAATAAATGCAACAAACTAGTATGAATACAAGAAGTGCAACAAACTAATATGAATACAATAAGTGCAACAAACTAATATGAATACAATAAGTGCAACAAACTAATATGAATACAATAAGTGCAACAACCTCGTGTGAATACAATAAATGCAACAAACTAGTATGAATACAATAAGTGCAACTAACTAATATGAATACAATCAGTGCAACAAACTAGTATGAATACAATAAGTGCAACAAACTAGTATGAATACAATAAGTGCAACAAACTAGTATGAATACAATACATGCAACAAACTAGTATGAATACAATAAATGCAACAAACTAGTATGAATACAAGAAGTGCAACAAACTAGTATGAATACAATAAATGCAACAAACTTGTATGAATACAATAAGTGCAACAAACTAATATGAATACAATAAGTGCAATAAACTTGTGTGAATACAATAAGTGCAACAAACTAGCATGAATACAATAAGTGCAACAAACTAGTATGAATACAATAAATGCAACAAACTAGTATGAATACAATAAATGCAACAAACTAGTATGAATACAATAAATGCAACAAACTAGTATGAATACAATAAGTGCAACAAACTTGTGTGAATACAATAAGTGCAACAAACTAGCATGAATACAATAAGTGCAACAAACTAGTATGAATACAATAAATGCAACAAACTAGTATGAATACAATAAATGCAACAAACTAGTATGAATACAATAAGTGCAACAAACTTGTGTGAATACAATAAGTGCAACAAACTAGCATGAATACAATAAGTGCAACAAACTAGTATGAATACAATAAATGCAACAAACTAGTATGAATTCAATAAATGCAACAAACTAGTATGAATACAATAAATGCAACAAACTAGTATGAATACAATAAGTGCAACAAACTAGTATGAATACAATAAGTGCAACAAACTAGTATGAATACAATAAGTGCAACAAACTAGTATGAATACAATAAGTGCAACAAACTAGTATGAATACAATAAGTGCAACAAACTAATATGAATACAATAAATGCAACAAACTAGTATGAATACAAGAAGTGCAACAAACTAATGTGAATACAATAAATGCAACAAACTAGTATGAATACAATAAGTGCAACAAACTAATATGAATACAATAAATGCAACAAACTAGTATGAATACAAGAAGTGCAACAAACTAATATGAATACAATAAATGCAACAAACTAGTATGAATACAAGAAGTGCAACAAACTAATATGAATACAATAAATGCAACAAACTAGTATGAATACAATAAGTGCAACAAACTCGTGTGAATACAATAAATGCAACAAACTAGTATGAATACAATAAGTGCAACTAACTAATATGAATACAATCAGTGCAACAAACTAGTATGAATACAATAAATGCAACAAACTAGTATGAATACAATAAATGCAACAAACTAGTATGAATACAAGAAGTGCAACAAACTAGTATGAATACAATAAATGCAACAAACTAGTATGAATACAAGAAGTGCAACAAACTTGTGTGAATACAATAAGTGCAACAAACTAGCATGAATACAATAAGTGCAACAAACTAGTATGAATACAATAAATGCAACAAACTAGTATGAATACAATAAATGCAACAAACTAGTATGAATACAATAAGTGCAACAAACTAGTATGAATACAATAAGTGCAACAAACTAGTATGAATACAATAAGTGCAACAAACTAGTATGAATACAATAAGTGCAACAAACTAGTATGAATACAATAAGTGCAACAAACTAATATGAATACAATAAATGCAACAAACTAGTATGAATACAAGAAGTGCAACAAACTAATGTGAATACAATAAATGCAACAAACTAGTATGAATACAATAAGTGCAACAAACTAATATGAATACAATAAATGCAACAAACTAGTATGAATACAAGAAGTGCAACAAACTAATATGAATACAATAAATGCAACAAACTAGTATGAATACAAGAAGTGCAACAAACTAATATGAATACAATAAATGCAACAAACTAGTATGAATACAATAAGTGCAACTAACTAATATGAATACAATCAGTGCAACAAACTAGTATGAATACAATAAGTGCAACAAACTAGTATGAATACAATAAGTGCAACAAACTAGTATGAATACAATAAATGCAACAAACTAGTATGAATACAATAAATGCAACAAACTAGTATGAATACAAGAAGTGCAACAAACTAGTATGAATACAATAAATGCAACAAACTAGTATGAATACAAGAAGTGCAACAAACTTGTGTGAATACAATAAGTGCAACAAACTAGCATGAATACAATAAGTGCAACAAACTAGTATGAATACAATAAATGCAACAAACTAGTATGAATTCAATAAATGCAACAAACTAGTATGAATACAATAAGTGCAACTAACTAGTATGAATACAATAAGTGCAACAAACTAGTATGAATACAATAAGTGCAACAAACTAATGTGAATACAATAAGTGCAACAAACTAGTATGAATACAATAAGTGCAACAAACTAGTATGAATACAATAACTGCAACAAACTAATATGAATACAATAAATGCAACAAACTAGTATGAATACAAGAAGTGCAACAAACTAATATGAATACAATAAATGCAACAAACTAGTATGAATACAAGAAGTGCAACAAACTAATATGAATACAATAAGTGCAACAAACTAATATGAATACAATAAGTGCAACAAACTAATATGAATACAATAAATGCAACAAACTAGTATGAATACAAGAAGTGCAACAAACTAATATGAATACAATAAATGCAACAAACTAGTATGAATACAAGAAGTGCAACAAACTAATATGAATGCAATAAGTGCAACAAACTAATATGAATACAAGAAGTGCAACAAACTAATATGAATACAATAAGTGCAACAAACTAGTATGAATACAATAAGTGCAACAAACTAGTATGAATACAATAAGTGCAACAAACTAATATGAATACAATAAATGCAACAAACTAGTATGAATACAAGAAGTGCAACAAACTAATATGAATACAATAAATGCAACAACCTAGTATGAATACAATAAGTGCAACAACCTCGTGTGAATACAATAAATGCAACAAACTAGTATGAATACAATAAGTGCAACTAACTAATATGAATACAATCAGTGCAACAAACTAGTATGAATACAATAAGTGCAACAAACTAGTATGAATACAATAAGTGCAACAAACTAGTATGAATACAATACATGCAACAAACTAGTATGAATACAATAAATGCAACAAACTAGTATGAATACAAGAAGTGCAACAAACTAGTATGAATACAATAAATGCAACAAACTTGTATGAATACAATAAGTGCAACAAACTAATATGAATACAATAAGTGCAATAAACTTGTGTGAATACAATAAGTGCAACAAACTAGCATGAATACAATAAGTGCAACAAACTAGTATGAATACAATAAATGCAACAAACTAGTATGAATACAATAAATGCAACAAACTAGTATGAATACAATAAATGCAACAAACTAGTATGAATACAATAAGTGCAACAAACTTGTGTGAATACAATAAGTGCAACAAACTAGCATGAATACAATAAGTGCAACAAACTAGTATGAATACAATAAATGCAACAAACTAGTATGAATACAATAAATGCAACAAACTAGTATGAATACAATAAGTGCAACAAACTTGTGTGAATACAATAAGTGCAACAAACTAGCATGAATACAATAAGTGCAACAAACTAGTATGAATACAATAAATGCAACAAACTAGTATGAATTCAATAAATGCAACAAACTAGTATGAATACAATAAATGCAACAAACTAGTATGAATACAATAAGTGCAACAAACTAATATGAATACAATAAGTGCAACAAACTAGTATGAATACAATAAGTGCAACAAACTAGTATGAATACAATAAGTGCAACAAACTAGTATGAATACAATAAGTGCAACAAACTAATATGAATACAATAAATGCAACAAACTAGTATGAATACAAGAAGTGCAACAAACTAATGTGAATACAATAAATGCAACAAACTAGTATGAATACAATAAGTGCAACAAACTAATATGAATACAATAAATGCAACAAACTAGTATGAATACAAGAAGTGCAACAAACTAATATGAATACAATAAATGCAACAAACTAGTATGAATACAAGAAGTGCAACAAACTAATATGAATACAATAAATGCAACAAACTAGTATGAATACAATAAGTGCAACAAACTCGTGTGAATACAATAAATGCAACAAACTAGTATGAATACAATAAGTGCAACTAACTAATATGAATACAATCAGTGCAACAAACTAGTATGAATACAATAAATGCAACAAACTAGTATGAATACAATAAATGCAACAAACTAGTATGAATACAAGAAGTGCAACAAACTAGTATGAATACAATAAATGCAACAAACTAGTATGAATACAAGAAGTGCAACAAACTTGTGTGAATACAATAAGTGCAACAAACTAGCATGAATACAATAAGTGCAACAAACTAGTATGAATACAATAAATGCAACAAACTAGTATGAATTCAATAAATGCAACAAACTAGTATGAATACAATAAGTGCAACTAACTAGTATGAATACAATAAGTGCAACTAACTAGTATGAATACAATAAGTGCAACAAACTAATGTGAATACAATAAGTGCAACAAACTAGTATGAATACAATAAGTGCAACAAACTAGTATGAATACAATAACTGCAACAAACTAATATGAATACAATAAATGCAACAAACTAGTATGAATACAAGAAGTGCAACAAACGAATATGAATACAATAAATGCAACAAACTAGTATGAATACAATAAGTGCAACAAACTAATATGAATACAATAAATGCAACAAACTAGTATGAATACAAGAAGTGCAACAAACTAATATGAATACAATAAATGCAACAAACTAGTATGAATACAAGAAGTGCAACAAACTCGTGTGAATACAATAAATGCAACAAACTAGTATGAATACAATAAGTGCAACAAACTAGTATGAATACAATAAGTGCAACAAACTAGTATGAATATAATAAGTGCAACAAACTAGTATGAATACAATAAGTGCAACAAACTAGTATGAATACAATAAGTGCAACAAACTAGTATGAATACAATAAGTGCAACAAACTAATATGAATACAATAAATGCAACAAACTAGTATGAATACAAGAAGTGCAACAAACTAATATGAATACAATAAATGCAACAAACTAGTATGAATACAATAAGTGCAACAAACTAATATGAATACAATAAATGCAACAAACTAGTATGAATACAAGAAGTGCAACAAACTAATATGAATACAATAAATGCAACAAACTAGTATGAATACAAGAAGTGCAACAAACTAATATGAATACAATAAGTGCAACAAACTAATATGAATACAATAAGTGCAACAAACTAATATGAATACAATAAGTGCAACAAACTAGTATGAATACAATAAGTGCAACAAACTAGTATGAATACAATAAGTGCAACAAACTAATATGAATACAATAAATGCAACAAACTAGTATGAATACAAGAAGTGCAACAAACTAATATGAATACAATAAATGCAACAAACTAGTATGAATACAATAAGTGCAACAAACTAATATGAATACAATAAATGCAACAAACTAGTATGAATACAAGAAGTGCAACAAACTAATATGAATACAATAAATGCAACAAACTAGTATGAATACAAGAAGTGCAACAAACTAATATGAATACAATAAGTGCAACAAACTAATATGAATACAATAAGTGCAACAAACTAGTATGAATACAATAAATGCAACAAACTAGTATGAATACAATAAGTGCAACAAACTTGTGTGAATACAATAAGTGCAACAAACTAGCATGAATACAATAAGTGCAACAAACTAGTATGAATACAATAAATGCAACAAACTAGTATGAATACAATAAATGCAACAAACTAGTATGAATACAATAAGTGCAACAAACTTGTGTGAATACAATAAGTGCAACAAACTAGCATGAATACAATAAGTGCAACAAACTAGTATGAATACAATAAATGCAACAAACTAGTATGAATTCAATAAATGCAACAAACTAGTATGAATACAATAAATGCAACAAACTAGTATGAATACAATAAGTGCAACAAACTAGTATGAATACAATAAGTGCAACAAACTAGTATGAATACAATAAGTGCAACAAACTAGTATGAATACAATAAGTGCAACAAACTAGTATGAATACAATAAGTGCAACAAACTAATATGAATACAATAAATGCAACAAACTAGTATGAATACAAGAAGTGCAACAAACTAATGTGAATACAATAAATGCAACAAACTAGTATGAATACAATAAGTGCAACAAACTAATATGAATACAATAAATGCAACAAACTAGTATGAATACAAGAAGTGCAACAAACTAATATGAATACAATAAATGCAACAAACTAGTATGAATACAAGAAGTGCAACAAACTAATATGAATACAATAAATGCAACAAACTAGTATGAATACAATAAGTGCAACAAACTCGTGTGAATACAATAAATGCAACAAACTAGTATGAATACAATAAGTGCAACTAACTAATATGAATACAATCAGTGCAACAAACTAGTATGAATACAATAAGTGCAACAAACTAGTATGAATACAAGAAGTGCAACAAACTAGTATGAATACAATAAATGCAACAAACTAGTATGAATACAAGAAGTGCAACAAACTTGTGTGAATACAATAAGTGCAACAAACTAGCATGAATACAATAAGTGCAACAAACTAGTATGAATACAATAAATGCAACAAACTAGTATGAATTCAATAAATGCAACAAACTAGTATGAATACAATAAGTGCAACTAACTAGTATGAATACAATAAGTGCAACTAACTAGTATGAATACAATAAGTGCAACAAACTAATGTGAATACAATAAATGCAACAAACTAGTATGAATACAATAAGTGCAACTAACTAATATGAATACAATAAGTGCAACAAACTAGTATGAATACAATAACTGCAACAAACTAATATGAATACAATAAATGCAACAAACTAGTATGAATACAAGAAGTGCAACAAACTATTATGAATACAATAAATGCAACAAACTAGTATGAATACAATAAGTGCAACAAACTAATATGAATACAATAAATGCAACAAACTAGTATGAATACAAGAAGTGCAACAAACTAATATGAATACAATAAATGCAACAAACTAGTATGAATACAAGAAGTGCAACAAACTCGTGTGAATACAATAAATGCAACAAACTAGTATGAATACAATAAGTGCAACAAACTAGTATGAATACAATAAGTGCAACAAACTAGTATGAATATAATAAGTGCAACAAACTAGTATGAATACAATAAGTGCAACAAACTAGTATGAATACAATAAGTGCAACAAACTAGTATGAATACAATAAGTGCAACAAACTAATATGAATACAATAAATGCAACAAACTAGTATGAATACAAGAAGTGCAACAAACTAATATGAATACAATAAATGCAACAAACTAGTATGAATACAATAAGTGCAACAAACTAATATGAATACAATAAATGCAACAAACTAGTATGAATACAAGAAGTGCAACAAACTAATATGAATACAATAAATGCAACAAACTAGTATGAATACAAGAAGTGCAACAAACTAATATGAATACAATAAGTGCAACAAACTAATATGAATACAATAAGTGCAACAAACTAATATGAATACAATAAGTGCAACAAACTAGTATGAATACAATAAGTGCAACAAACTAGTATGAATACAATAAGTGCAACAAACTAATATGAATACAATAAATGCAACAAACTAGTATGAATACAAGAAGTGCAACAAACTAATATGAATACAATAAATGCAACAAACTAGTATGAATACAATAAGTGCAACAAACTAATATGAATACAATAAATGCAACAAACTAGTATGAATACAAGAAGTGCAACAAACTAATATGAATACAATAAATGCAACAAACTAGTATGAATACAAGAAGTGCAACAAACTAATATGAATACAATAAGTGCAACAAACTAATATGAATACAATAAGTGCAACAAACTAATATGAATACAATAAGTGCAACAAACTAGTATGAATACAATAAGTGCAACAAACTAGTATGAATACAATAAGTGCAACAAACTAATATGAATACAATAAATGCAACAAACTAGTATGAATACAAGAAGTGCAACAAACTAATATGAATACAATAAATGCAACAAACTAGTATGAATACAATAAGTGCAACAAACTAATATGAATACAATAAATGCAACAAACTAGTATGAATACAAGAAGTGCAACAAACTAATATGAATACAATAAGTGCAACAAACTAATATGAATACAATAAGTGCAACAAACTAATATGAATACAATAAGTGCAACAAACTAGTATGAATACAATAAGTGCAACAAACTAGTATGAATACAATAAGTGCAACAAACTAATATGAATACAATAAATGCAACAAACTAGTATGAATACAAGAAGTGCAACAAACTAATATGAATACAATAAATGCAACAAACTAGTATGAATACAATAAGTGCAACAAACTAATATGAATACAATAAATGCAACAAACTAGTATGAATACAAGAAGTGCAACAAACTAATATGAATACAATAAATGCAACAAACTAGTATGAATACAAGAAGTGCAACAAACTAATATGAATACAATAAGTGCAACAAACTAATATGAATACAATAAGTGCAACAAACTAATATGAATACAATAAGTGCAACAAACTAGTATGAATACAATAAGTGCAACAAACTAGTATGAATACAATAAGTGCAACAAACTAATATGAATACAATAAATGCAACAAACTAGTATGAATACAAGAAGTGCAACAAACTAATATGAATACAATAAATGCAACAAACTAGTATGAATACAATAAGTGCAACAAACTAATATGAATACAATAAATGCAACAAACTAGTATGAATACAAGAAGTGCAACAAACTAATATGAATACAATAAATGCAACAAACTAGTATGAATACAAGAAGTGCAACAAACTAATATGAATACAATAAGTGCAACAAACTAATATGAATACAATAAGTGCAACAAACTAGTATGAATACAAGAAGTGCAACAAACTAATATGAATACAATAAATGCAACAAACTAGTATGAATACAATAAGTGCAACAAACTAATATGAATACAATAAATGCAACAAACTAGTATGAATACAAGAAGTGCAACAAACTAATATGAATACAATAAATGCAACAAACTAGTATGAATACAAGAAGTGCAACAAACTAATATGAATACAATAAGTGCAACAAACTAATATGAATACAATAAGTGCAACAAACTAATATGAATACAATAAGTGCAACAAACTAGTATGAATACAATAAGTGCAACAAACTAGTATGAATACAATAAGTGCAACAAACTAATATGAATACAATAAATGCAACAAACTAGTATGAATACAAGAAGTGCAACAAACTAATATGAATACAATAAATGCAACAAACTAGTATGAATACAAGAAGTGCAACAAACTAATATGAATACAATAAGTGCAACAAACTAATATGAATACAATAAGTGCAACAAACTAATATGAATACAATAAGTGCAACAAACTAGTATGAATACAATAAGTGCAACAAACTAGTATGAATACAATAAGTGCAACAAACTAATATGAATACAATAAATGCAACAAACTAGTATGAATACAAGAAGTGCAACAAACTAATATGAATACAATAAATGCAACAAACTAGTATGAATACAATAAGTGCAACAAACTAATATGAATACAATAAATGCAACAAACTAGTATGAATACAAGAAGTGCAACAAACTAATATGAATACAATAAATGCAACAAACTAGTATGAATACAAGAAGTGCAACAAACTAATATGAATACAATAAGTGCAACAAACTAATATGAATACAATAAGTGCAACAAACTAATATGAATACAATAAGTGCAACAAACTCGTGTGAATACAATAAATGCAACAAACTAGTATGAATACAATAAGTGTAACTAACTAATATGAATACAATCAGTGCAACAAACTAGTATGAATACAATAAGTGCAACAAACTAGTATGAATACAATAAGTGCAACTAACTAATATGAATACAATCAGTGCAACAAACTAGTATGAATACAATAAGTGCAACAAACTAGTATGA
This sequence comes from Melanostigma gelatinosum, assembly GCF_949748355.1. Lineage (NCBI taxonomy): Eukaryota > Metazoa > Chordata > Actinopteri > Perciformes > Zoarcidae > Melanostigma > Melanostigma gelatinosum. The sequence goes on from NC_136639.1 coordinate 29,094,373, forward strand.
ATACAATAAGTGCAACAAACTAGTATGAATACAATAAATGCAACAAACTAGTATGAATACAATAAATGCAACAAACTAGTATGAATACAAGAAGTGCAACAAACTAGTATGAATACAATAAATGCAACAAACTAGTATGAATACAATAAGTGCAACAAACTAATATGAATACAATAAGTGCAACAAACTTGTGTGAATACAATAAGTGCAACAAACTAGCATGAATACAATAAGTGCAACAAACTAGTATGAATACAATAAATGCAACAAACTAGTATGAATACAATAAATGCAACAAACTAGTATGAATACAATAAGTGCAACAAACTTGTGTGAATACAATAAGTGCAACAAACTAGCATGAATACAATAAGTGCAACAAACTAGTATGAATACAATAAATGCAACAAACTAGTATGAATACAATAAATGCAACAAACTAGTATGAATACAATAAGTGCAACAAACTTGTGTGAATACAATAAGTGCAACAAACTAGCATGAATACAATAAGTGCAACAAACTAGTATGAATACAATAAATGCAACAAACTAGTATGAATTCAATAAATGCAACAAACTAGTATGAATACAATAAATGCAACAAACTAGTATGAATACAATAAGTGCAACAAACTAGTATGAATACAATAAGTGCAACAAACTAGTATGAATACAATAAGTGCAACAAACTAATATGAATACAATAAGTGCAACAAACTAGTATGAATACAATAAGTGCAACAAACTAGTATGAATACAATAAGTGCAACAAACTAATATGAATACAATAAGTGCAACAAACTTGTGTGAATACAATAAGTGCAACAAACTAGCATGAATACAATAAGTGCAACAAACTAGTATGAATACAACAAATGCAACAAACTAGTATGAATACAATAAATGCAACAAACTAGTATGAATACAATAAATGCAACAAACTAGTATGAATACAATAAGTGCAACAAACTTGTGTGAATATAATAAGTGCAACAAACTAGCATGAATACAATAAGTGCAACAAACTAGTATGAATACAATAAATGCAACAAACTAGTATGAATACAATAAATGCAACAAACTAGTATGAATACAATAAGTGCAACAAACTTGTGTGAATACAATAAGTGCAACAAACTAGTATTAATACAATAAATGCAACAAACTAGTATGAATACAATAAGTGCAACAAACTAGTATGAATACAATAAGTGCAAAAAACTAGTATGAATACAATAAGTGCAACAAACTAGTAGGAATACAATAAGTGCAACAAACTAGTATGAATACAATAAGTGCAACAAACTAGTATGAATACAATAAGTGCAACAAACTAATATGAATACAATAAATGCAACAAACTAGTATGAATACAAGAAGTGCAACAAACTAATATGAATACAATAAATGCAACAAACTAGTATGAATACAATAAGTGCAACAAACTAATATGAATACAATAAATGCAACAAACTAGTATGAATACAAGAAGTGCAACAAACTAATATGAATACAATAAGTGCAACAAACTAATATGAATACAATAAGTGCAACAAACTAGTATGAATACAATAAGTGCAACAAACTAGTATGAATACAATAAGTGCAACAAACTAATATGAATACAATAAATGCAACAAACTAGTATGAATACAAGAAGTGCAACAAACTAATATGAATACAATAAATGCAACAAACTAGTATGAATACAATAAGTGCAACAAACTAATATGAATACAATAAATGCAACAAACTAGTATGAATACAAGAAGTGCAACAAACTAATATGAATACAATAAATGCAACAAACTAGTATGAATACAAGAAGTGCAACAAACTAATATGAATACAATAAGTGCAACAAACTAATATGAATACAATAAGTGCAACAAACTCGTGTGAATACAATAAATGCAACAAACTAGTATGAATACAATAAGTGCAACAAACTAGTATGAATACAATAAGTGCAACAAACTAGTATGAATACAATAAGTGCAACAAACTAATATGAATACAATAAATGCAACAAACTAGTATGAATACAAGAAGTGCAACAAACTAATATGAATACAATAAATGCAACAAACTAGTATGAATACAATAAGTGCAACAAACTAATATGAATACAATAAATGCAACAAACTAGTATGAATACAAGAAGTGCAACAAACTAATATGAATACAATAAGTGCAACAAACTAATATGAATACAATAAGTGCAACAAACTAGTATGAATACAATAAGTGCAACAAACTAGTATGAATACAATAAGTGCAACAAACTAATATGAATACAATAAATGCAACAAACTAGTATGAATACAAGAAGTGCAACAAACTAATATGAATACAATAAATGCAACAAACTAGTATGAATACAATAAGTGCAACAAACTAATATGAATACAATAAATGCAACAAACTAGTATGAATACAAGAAGTGCAACAAACTAATATGAATACAATAAATGCAACAAACTAGTATGAATACAATAAGTGCAACAAACTAATATGAATACAATAAGTGCAACAAACTAATATGAATACAATAAGTGCAACAAACTCGTGTGAATACAATAAATGCAACAAACTAGTATGAATACAATAAGTGCAACTAACTAATATGAATACAATCAGTGCAACAAACTAGTATGAATACAATAAGTGCAACAAACTAGTATGAATACAATAAGTGCAACAAATTAGTATGAATACAATAAATGCAACAAACTAGTATGAATACAATAAATGCAACAAACTAGTATGAATACAAGAAGTGCAACAAACTAGTATGAATACAATAAATGCAACAAACTAGTATGAATACAATAAGTGCAACAAACTAATATGAATACAATAAGTGCAACAAACTTGTGTGAATACAATAAGTGCAACAAACTAGCATGAATACAATAAATGCAACAAACTAGTATGAATACAATAAGTGCAACAAACTAGTATGAATACAATAAGTGCAACAAACTAGTATGAATACAATAAGTGCAACAAACTAGTATGAATACAATAAGTGCAACAAACTAGTATGAATACAATAAGTGCAACAAACTAGTATGAATTCAATAAATGCAACAAACTAGTATGAATACAATAAATGCAACAAACTAGTATGAATACAATAAGTGCAACAAACTAGTATGAATACAATAAGTGCAACAAACTAGTATGAATACAATAAGTGCAACAAACTAGTATGAATACAATAAGTGCAACAAACTAGTATGAATACAATAAGTGCAACAAACTAATATGAATACAATAAATGCAACAAACTAGTATGAATACAAGAAGTGCAACAAACTAATATGAATACAATAAGTGAAACAAACTAATATGAATACAATAAGTGCAACAAACTAATATGAATACAATAAGTGCAACAAACTAGTATGAATACAATAAGTGCAACAAACTAGTATGAATACAATAAGTGCAACAAACTAATATGAATACAATAAATGCAACAAACTAGTATGAATACAAGAAGTGCAACAAACTAATATGAATACAATAAATGCAACAAACTAGTATGAATACAATAAGTGCAACAAACTAATATGAATACAATAAATGCAACAAACTAGTATGAATACAAGAAGTGCAACAAACTAATATGAATACAATAAATGCAACAAACTAGTATGAATACAAGAAGTGCAACAAACTAATATGAATACAATAAGTGCAACAAACTAATATGAATACAATAAGTGCAACAAACTAATATGAATACAATAAGTGCAACAAACTCGTGTGAATACAATAAATGCAACAAACTAGTATGAATACAATAAGTGCAACTAACTAATATGAATACAATCAATGCAACAAACTAGTATGAATACAATAAGTGCCACAAACTAGTATGAATACAATAAGTGCAACTAACTAATATGAATACAATCAGTGCAACAAACTAGTATGAATACAATAAGTGCAACAAACTAGTATGAATACAATAAGTGCAACAAACTAGTATGAATACAATAAATGCAACAAACTAGTATGAATACAATAAATGCAACAAACTAGTATGAATACAAGAAGTGCAACAAACTAGTATGAATACAATAAATGCAACAAACTAGTATGAATACAATAAGTGCAACAAACTAATATGAATACAATAAGTGCAACAAACTTGTGTGAATACAATAAGTGCAACAAACTAGCATGAATACAATAAGTGCAACAAACTAGTATGAATACAATAAATGCAACAAACTAGTATGAATACAATAAATGCAACAAACTAGTATGAATACAATAAGTGCAACAAACTTGTGTGAATACAATAAGTGCAACAAACTAGCATGAATACAATAAGTGCAACAAACTAGTATGAATACAATAAATGCAACAAACTAGTATGAATACAATAAATGCAACAAACTAGTATGAATACATTAAGTGCAACAAACTTGTGTGAATACAATAAGTGCAACAAACTAGCATGAATACAATAAGTGCAACAAACTAGTATGAATACAATAAATGCAACAAACTAGTATGAATTCAATAAATGCAACAAACTAGTATGAATACAATAAATGCAACAAACTAGTATGAATACAATAAGTGCAACAAACTAGTATGAATACAATAAGTGCAACAAACTAGTATGAATACAATAAGTGCAACAAACTAATATGAATACAATAAGTGCAACAAACTAGTATGAATACAATAAGTGCAACAAACTAGTATGAATACAATAAGTGCAACAAACTAATATGAATACAATAAGTGCAACAAACTTGTGTGAATACAATAAGTGCAACAAACTAGCATGAATACAATAAGTGCAACAAACTAGTATGAATACAACAAATGCAACAAACTAGTATGAATACAATAAATGCAACAAACTAGTATGAATACAATAAATGCAACAAACTAGTATGAATACAATAAGTGCAACAAACTTGTGTGAATATAATAAGTGCAACAAACTAGCATGAATACAATAAGTGCAACAAACTAGTATGAATACAATAAATGCAACAAACTAGTATGAATACAATAAATGCAACAAACTAGTATGAATACAATAAGTGCAACAAACTTGTGTGAATACAATAAGTGCAACAAACTAGTATGAATACAATAAATGCAACAAACTAGTATGAATACAATAAATGCAACAAACTAGTATGAATACAATAAGTGCAACAAACTAGTATGAATACAATAAGTGCAACAAACTAGTATGAATACAATAAGTGCAACAAACTAGTATGAATACAATAAGTGCAACAAACTAGTATGAATACAATAAGTGCAACAAACTAGTATGAATACAATAAGTGCAACAAACTAATATGAATACAATAAATGCAACAAACTAGTATGAATACAAGAAGTGCAACAAACTAATATGAATACAATAAATGCAACAAACTAGTATGAATACAATAAGTGCAACAAACTAATATGAATACAATAAATGCAACAAACTAGTATGAATACAAGAAGTGCAACAAACTAATATGAATACAATAAATGCAACAAACTAGTATGAATACAAGAAGTGCAACAAACTAATATGAATACAATAAGTGCAGCAAACTAATATGAATACAATAAGTGCAACAAACTAATATGAATACAATAAATGCAACAACCTAGTATGAATACAAGAAGTGCAACAAACTAATATGAATACAATAAATGCAACAAACTAGTATGAATACAAGAAGTGCAACAAACTAATATGAATACAATAAGTGCAACAAACTAATATGAATACAATAAGTGCAACAAACTAATATGAATACAATAAGTGCAACAAACTAGTATGAATACAATAAGTGCAACAAACTAGTATGAATACAATAAGTGCAACAAACTAATATGAATACAATAAATGCAACAAACTAGTATGAATACAAGAAGTGCAACAAACTAATATGAATACAATAAATGCAACAAACTAGTATGAATACAATAAGTGCAACAAACTAATATGAATACAATAAATGCAACAAACTAGTATGAATACAAGAAGTGCAACAAACTAATATGAATACAATAAATGCAACAAACTAGTATGAATACAAGAAGTGCAACAAACTAATATGAATACAATAAGTGCAACAAACTAATATGAATACAATAAGTGCAACAAACTAATATGAATACAATAAGTGCAACAAACTCGTGTGAATACAATAAATGCAACAAACTAGTATGAATACAATAAGTGCAACTAACTAATATGAATACAATCAGTGCAACAAACTAGTATGAATACAATAAGTGCAACAAACTAGTATGAATACAATAAGTGCAACAAATTAGTATGAATACAATAAATGCAACAAACTAGTATGAATACAATAAATGCAACAAACTAGTATGAATACAAGAAGTGCAACAAACTAGTATGAATACAATAAATGCAACAAACTAGTATGAATACAATAAGTGCAACAAACTAATATGAATACAATAAGTGCAACAAACTTGTGTGAATACAATAAGTGCAACAAACTAGCATGAATACAATAAATGCAACAAACTAGTATGAATACAATAAGTGCAACAAACTAGTATGAATACAATAAGTGCAACAAACTAGTATGAATACAATAAGTGCAACAAACTAGTATGAATACAATAAGTGCAACAAACTAGTATGAATACAATAAGTGCAACAAACTAGTATGAATTCAATAAATGCAACAAACTAGTATGAATACAATAAATGCAACAAACTAGTATGAATACAATAAGTACAACAAACTAGTATGAATACAATAAGTGCAACAAACTAGTATGAATACAATAAGTGCAACAAACTAGTATGAATACAATAAGTGCAACAAACTAATATGAATACAATAAATGCAACAAACTAGTATGAATACAAGAAGTGCAACAAACTAATGTGAATACAATAAATGCAACAAACTAGTATGAATACAATAAGTGCAACAAACTAATATGAATACAATAAATGCAACAAACTAGTATGAATACAAGAAGTGCAACAAACTAATATGAATACAATAAATGCAACAAACTAGTATGAATACAAGAAGTGCAACAAACTAATATGAATACAATAAATGCAACAAACTAGTATGAATACAATAAGTGCAACAAACTCGTGTGAATACAATAAATGCAACAAACTAGTATGAATACAATAAGTGCAACAAACTAGTATGAATACAATAAGTGCAAAAAACTAGTATGAATACAATAAGTGCAACAAACTAGTATGAATACAATAAGTGCAACAAACTAGTATGAATACAATAAGTGCAACAAACTAGTATGAATACAATAAGTGCAACAAACTAGTATGAATACAATAAATGCAACAAACTAGTATGAATACAATAAATGCAACAAACTAGTATGAATACAAGAAGTGCAACAAACTAGTATGAATACAATAAATGCAACAAACTAGTATGAATACAAGAAGTGCAACAAACTTGTGTGAATACAATAAGTGCAACAAACTAGCATGAATACAATAAATGCAACAAACTAGTATGAATACAATAAGTGCAACAAACTAGTATGAATACAATAAGTGCAACAAACTAGTATGAATACAATAAGTGCAACAAACTAGTATGAATACAATAAGTGCAACAAACTAATATGAATACAATAAATGCAACAAACTAGTATGAATACAAGAAGTGCAACAAACTAATGTGAATACAATAAATGCAACAAACTAGTATGAATACAATAAGTGCAACAAACTAATATGAATACAATAAATGCAACAAACTAGTATGAATACAAGAAGTGCAACAAACTAATATGAATACAATAAATGCAACAAACTAGTATGAATACAAGAAGTGCAACAAACTAATATGAATACAATAAATGCAACAAACTAGTATGAATACAATAAGTGCAACAAACTCGTGTGAATACAATAAATGCAACAAACTAGTATGAATACAATAAGTGCAACAAACTAGTATGAATACAATAAGTGCAAAAAACTAGTATGAATACAATAAGTGCAACAAACTAGTATGAATACAATAAGTGCAACAAACTAGTATGAATACAATAAGTGCAACAAACTAGTATGAATACAATAAGTGCAACAAACTAGTATGAATACAATAAATGCAACAAACTAGTATGAATACAATAAATGCAACAAACTAGTATGAATACAAGAAGTGCAACAAACTAGTATGAATACAATAAATGCAACAAACTAGTATGAATACAAGAAGTGCAACAAACTTGTGTGAATACAATAAGTGCAACAAACTAGCATGAATACAATAAGTGCAACAAACTAGTATGAATACAATAAATGCAACAAACTAGTATGAATTCAATAAATGCAACAAACTAGTATGAATACAATAAGTGCAACTAACTAGTATGAATACAATAAGTGCAACTAACTAGTATGAATACAATAAGTGCAACAAACTAATGTGAATACAATAAGTGCAACAAACTAGTATGAATACAATAAGTGCAACAAACTAGTATGAATACAATAAGTGCAACAAACTAATATGAATACAATAAATGCAACAAACTAGTATGAATACAAGAAGTGCAACAAACTAATATGAATACAATAAATGCAACAAACTAGTATGAATACAATAAGTGCAACAAACTAATATGAATACAATAAATGCAACAAACTAGTATGAATACAAGAAGTGCAACAAACTAATATGAATACAATAAATGCAACAAACTAGTATGAATACAATAAGTGCAACAAACTAATATGAATACAATAAATGCAACAAACTAGTATGAATACAAGAAGTCCAACAAACTAATATGAATACAATAAGTGCAACAAACTAGTATGAATACAATAAATGCAACAAACTAGTATGAATACAATAAGTGCAACAAACTTGTGTGAATACAATAAATGCAACAAACTAGTATGAATACAATAAGTGCAACAAACTAGTATGAATACAATAAATGCAACAAACTAATATGAATACAATAAGTGCAACAAACTAGTATGAATACAATAAGTGCAACAAACTAGTATGAATACAATAAATGCAACAAACTAGTATGAATACAATAAATGCAACAAACTAATATGAATACAATAAATGCAACAAACTAGTATGAATACAATAAATGCAACAAACTAGTATGAATACAATAAATGCAACAAACTAGTATGAATACAATAAATGCAACAAACTAGTATGAATACAAGAAGTGCAACAAACTAGTAGCAGCTGGTGCAATAATTGGAATTCAACTGTCAGTCTACTTCTTATATTTAGTTTATTTATAGTTTAATTACATATTGATGGCCTATTTTGCTTTCTTTTATTGATTTGTTGCTGTTGCACCATCCCCTTTGCTGCTGTATTGAGTTAATAGTTTGAGTTGTGGAGATGGGGTAGGACCATATACTGTAAGTCTACTTCTTCCTTCTCCTTTTTCAGACACTTAATATTTATTAATGTTCATTATTTCTGTTGTTTAATAGAATTTCAGGCAGAAGGTATACACAGCCATACGCAGGCAGACAGTATGAGAAGAATGACGAGTCTTTCCAACATGACAGCATGCCAACATGTTCTATGTTCTAAGTCCAAACACACATGTGAACCTGAAATTAAGCATAATCTGGGACCTTACAAATATGTAACCCTCAAATATATTATCCCCCTTCAAAATCTTCTAATAGCCTATTAACTTAGTATGCACACACACACACCTACATTCAAAGTTCTATAGTCTGTTGGTCATAAGTTGAAATACACTGCACCTACGAGGTATATTATGCTGCACATTCTATTGATCTTGAGTACACACACCACTCTCTGACAGCCATATCTACACACACTTATCCTTTAAGTTGCAAACATTTTCCCACAGTCTCCATAATATGGCAGCAATACCCCTCGTGGAATTCAGGAAAGTAACATGTAGTCCCTCGATATGGCCAACAAGAGAGAAAATGACTCAACGTGGTGGAAAATTAGAAACAAAGGGCATTTCTGAAGCTGCAGGGCTGCAGATGTAAAGCCTGATATAATGCAATGGGAACATGTTTGTCCTTTAGCAGCTGAGTGTCTGTATTTTGGCTACACATGCTGTTGTACTTACTATAGGAGCTGAGGTTGGACTTCCAAAATTCAAAAAAATCACAAATGAATGTATGCCATATGCATTAACACAGACAACTGTCAAAAAATGAAAAAGAGAAAAAAAAGCCCTTTGGAACAACTTACTCATGAACTCAACCCAACAAACCAAACTCAAATAAATGCCTGAAACATGAGTCGTTACTTCCCCTCGTTGGTGCCAAGTTGCATAATTATTTCGAGGAAACTTGCAAGTAAATAGTTAGAAAACTCCGACCTTAAAACAAAGCCTTTCTTACTCACACACCCAACAGGAAACAGACCCACCTAAAGGTCAAGAGGGTCCTCTTGACTTCCTGTTTGATGGCGCTGCCTTAGTGAGAATATCCAGATGGCAGCTGGGTGCTAACTCCTCCTCTCTCACTCCTACCTGCCTTGGACCCAGGCAATGATTAATAAAGTTGTTTTTCCACAACTAAGCTTTTTCACAAATCATATTTGTTTTGTCCTTTAGCAAACTGATGACGGTCCTCACACGCCTTCAATTCATGATCTGAGAGAGAGACATGTTATACATGTTATTGTGTGAAGTGTGGAGAATGTTTGTATGAAAATTACAAATAAAGAGTAACGCATATTTATTTATTTCACGGAGTTATGTTGTGTAATGAAAATGTACATGCATTCCTCTGTGACATTGTCTATGTACAAAAAACAAACACTGTTTAACTTCACTTCTACACTCATTTGATGTGTTTTTTAATAGCTAACATTCTAAATGTATTGGTCATTTTGCATGTTCATATTTAACCTTTTCTATGTTTTTTTTAATACAAGCCATTACAGGTTCTTACCACCGTCACACATATACTTTTTATTGATTTGATGTGATTTGTATTTCAGTGTGAAGCAGAAAACTATACGATAAATACTGTTGGTGCTCCGGCTCACTTCTTGATCGAGAGGGATTAAATCCATCATTGTGTCCTGAGACATCTTTGTCTTACTCAGCATTCATGTTCATTTTATGTTATTGTGCCACACTGGTGCAGGACCAGCTGACTGTGTGGTGGAACCACCAGCAGGGGACTACTGGGACTAAACACATTCACATTGCATGCATGTCATCAATGCCAACAATCTCCCATTAAAGAAGCATATCAGTGACATCAGTGTATTTCAACACACAACACAACAGGGAATCGTGCATGTTTCTCTGTTATTTAGTGCAAAGACCTTTTCCCACTGAATGTGTCTGTTTCACATAATTTGCCCTGAAGTCCACTTGGCTCTGGAACCGTTTCTTTATGGAGCTGGCTTTGTGCACGGGGGCGTTTTTTCGACATTTCAACAGGAAAGAGACAAACCGTTGACACACAGTTCAATGAGCACAATAATCAAAAACAAACAGTGGTAGTTTATTGACAAAGATTGTCTCTTAATTGGAACTACCGGTAAGCTGCTGAGCCCAAACCAGGAAAAAAGAGCAAAAGGAAGTACATGTGCCATAGTCCTCCTAACAGACTACAGAAGGTAACTATCACCGCTAGTTGGTGTTAAACCGACCAGAGACAAGTTGGAAAATGAGGCTTCAATTGTTCTCCAAGTTGAGATGTATTAACTCAGGAGTTTGAGGATTTCTAATGTCTGTCAAAAAATCTGACAATAAGGTGAAATCACATTAAAATCAGGTATGACAGTAAGCTCACAACAACCAAATGACAATTGGCACCTTAAGAAAATAACCAACAGAAAAGAGAATGGCATGAACTCTGCTAAAACTGTTCCAAGACTGATGGAAATGGAAATCATCACATTATGAGTGAGTTTATACATTTAAACGGTATTATATTCCTGGATAAAGAAGTTGAAATATATTTATTATTTACAGATAATTAACTATGCATAGAAAATACCAACTGCTGAAACGGTCTCACCAGTCTGACTGATAACAACTGATTACATAAAACATATTTCAAAACAAGAGCACACTGTTGTTCAAGACTTCATCCAGGATTAACAAAACAAGAACACCATGAACCTTACCGGTAGTTTGTTGTGAAAAATAAAGCTATCTTTCACTCAGAGCGGATTTAAGAGGATAACGAAAGCTCTCAAGAGGCGTATAGTTATATCAAAGCAATAGATTTATTTATCAACAGAGTTATTCAGCCCAGCAATTAAACATGCATGGGAACTAATGGTTTCACTCTCAGAGCTCCACCATCAGAACACACTTGAACATGGCAGCGTGATCATATATGTAGGGTTCCTCCCCTAGAGGCCCATTGGTCAAATTCAAAGATGCAGGCGTGGCACGTTTGTACGTGTATGACACCTGGGTGGAGGCCTGAACGTCCGTTCACATTGGCCCCTCCCAGAAGGCGTTTCTTCTATCAGTATGTAGTGAGATTTTGAGGTGAGAGGTTGTGTGAAGAGGGGAGTCTGCTGGGGCGATGTCCCTGTATCTCACTGTCTATTGTTCCTCCCTTATCTATTTAAAGATGGCGGCCTATTCCTTGTGGCGCAGTTAAGCCAGTAATCTTCCACTGTTTCTCCCTTGCCCTAGCGTGTACTGTGTGTAATGTATGAGTGGTTAATAGAGCTGCATAAGCTAATGGTTATTAAAACTGCAAATAAGCTAGTGTTTAATTAAAGCTGCATACAAGCTAGTTGCTAATTAAAGCTGCATATAAACTAGTTGCTAATTAAAGCTGCATATAAACTAGTTGCTAATTAAAGCTATTTTATCCCTACTAATTGCAAACAGTAGAAGGTGTAAACTATTACACCTTAAAAGAAATAATTTTCTCAACAAATCCCTCTCTTGACGTCTGAAGGACGTCACTTTCTTTACCTTCCTACCCTGTTCACACGCTTGTGTCTGGCTCTGCCTCACCTGACCCTACCAGGCTGGTCTGCTCTTCCCATACTGGGTAAGCTCCATAAGGAGGGGGTGGTGGTTGTTCCTTGGAGAGGGCAGTGGTGATGAGACGGCCAACCAAAGAACGAATACAGGGTATTATACAACATCCACATGACACCAGTATTGCAACGAACACTCCCGCTGACACTGCTATTGACAAGATCAGGTGCTTCCATTTTCCAAACATGTTTTCCATCCAATCTCCAAATGGATTGTTTACACCTGATGCTTCCTGCATTTCTTTTGACAGTGCCGTCAGACTATTCAGTGCTTTTGTGACTGAACCGTCCGGCGCAGTGTTGTTGGGGATGATAGTGCAACACAGGTCTCCAAACATTCAGCAAGCAACATGTCCAAAGCCATTCTGTTTTGCATAGAAATCAAAGAAGTCGGGGCCAGCTGCTCAGCCAGACCCTCTATTGCATCCCTAGTATAATTAGCCAAACGAAGAACATTGTAATGCACATAATTGATACGATCAACATTTTTATTCACTGTTATCCATGGAATTATACTCACGATACTCTCAAAACCTGCTGCAATTTGGTCATGTTGTATTCATTAGGCACTCCTCTGGGCACTCCGATTGCATCTATGTAGGTTGGACCTTTGTCTTTGAAATAACCTACTGCAGTTGCATTATCAATTGGTGGAAATATGAATGCCAGAGTCGTGCAATTTGGTGGAGTAGCCATTTTAGTCATATTTGTCATGCATGCATATCCTGTTGGGTCAGATTCAGGATATAGTGGTGCTGGTTCGGTGAACATAGCTGGTCTAGCTGCAGCACAAGCTACACAGCCACTCATTTTGTTTTTTATAGCATTATCAACAATTCAATTTAACCAAACATTGTCGTTTCCATGTCCTGTAGCTAATTGGATCACCTGTTGGGGAGTCCATTTAGAGAAATCTTCTGATAAGACAATTGGTGGGTCCGGTGGTGGTGGTGGTCTCTCTAGGGTCAGGATTTTGTTCACTACTGGTGGAATTATGTTTATCTGAATTCCTACTCGCGGGTCTTTGCCGGGGACTTCCACTAATAGGGCGAACCATATTATGTTTTTTCCTGTGCTGCTCTTGGTGACGTTGTCCAGAGACAGAGATAAGGGATTGGTTGTTGCTGAAAAGTCAAATTACAAATTACAAAACAAATTATGCATTTTGCGTCGGATTACCTCGGACCTCTGCTAGAGGTCTGGACGGCTCAGGTGCTGGGGCACAGTGTGACAGGTGGTGCCAAGGTGCTCCTGATTTACCTATGACCTGGACCGAGTGTGAAGTAACCTCCTTCACTTCGTACGGCCCTGTCCACCTGGGGTCAGTCCACTTTCTCTTATGAACTTTGACCCTGACCCAGTCACCCACTCGGATGAGATTTTTTACCTCTTCCTGGTCAGCTGCACTGGTTCGCTGGACCTGTTTGGAGAGAGCCTCCGTGAGAATGATTAATGCAGTCATATATGCCTTCATTTCAACTTGCTGCACATCTAAGGCCTGTTGTAGTGATGATGCCATATTGATTCCTCCTGTTTCATAAACAATGTGTGCTCTTGTGCATTCTTTTTGAATATTCGATTTTCTTGCAGCTCCGAACGTGAATTCTTTGCTTAGGAGGAATGCAGCCACACCATGATGTGTGTGGATTTTCAGAGGGTGGCACATGACAATGTGGGATGCTTTCTCGATCGCCTTTGCAATTGCCGCCATGTGTCTTTCAACTGGGTCCAGCTTTAATGAGTGATACATGAGTACCTCTCTTTCTCCCCCTTTTTTCTGATACAAAACGGCATTTACCATCCCTCCTTTTTGTTCAGAAACATCTAGGTGGAAAGGGAGTGAATAGTCTGGAGCTTGAAGTGCCGATGCATGTGACAGAGTCTGCTTGAGAGTGGTGAACCCATCTTCTGCTTCTTGTGTCCAAACTAGTGGGGCTGAGGTGTTTCTAGTTCCTGGTTCCTTAAGCAGGCTTCTGAGACAGGTGGTGAGGTCCGCGTAGTCTGGAATGTGACTACGAGAGTAGCCTGTTAGACCCAGGAATGACAGCATATGTCCCACAATGCTAGGTCTGTCATGATGGAGAATGCTGTCTCTGTGGGCTGTGGGCTGTGGGCTGTGGGTCTGTGGTTACAGCTAGGTCGCTTGATGAGAGAGTGCGACCCAGGAAAGTGACTTGTCTCCTACATGTTTGGACCTTGGTTTTCTTGTGAGGCTAATAGTTGCAGCAGTGTCTCTGTTGTTGCCAGGCAGGTGACTGCTGACATCGCTGTTCAGCTTGATTCTGGCTTCTTGGATCCTGATTGCCTCTCCCTCTCTGGTAATTTCCTCTTCCTCCACGTGGTGAGCCTTGTTGTTGTTGCTGACCACGCGAGCGGGAGCGGCAGTCCCGTGAGTAGTGACCTGGTTTTCCACAGTTGTAGCAGTAGAAAGTTCCTCCTGCCTGCTTCTTTTTGTCTTTTGCAGTCTTTTGAGCCGCGTCAAGCTCTGCCAGCTGTCTCCTCATTAGTGA
Organism: Melanostigma gelatinosum; assembly: GCF_949748355.1. Taxonomy (NCBI): domain Eukaryota; kingdom Metazoa; phylum Chordata; class Actinopteri; order Perciformes; family Zoarcidae; genus Melanostigma; species Melanostigma gelatinosum. The sequence continues at coordinate 29,109,907 of NC_136639.1, forward strand.
CACTTGCCATGCTTTGAGCTCCACATCTGATCCTCCTACTGCTGCTCTGTGTTTATCATAAGTGTGTTCTTTGCCTGCCATGTCTGCACTTTCTGCACTAATATACAATATAAAAAGGTTGAATGCAGTATTCCCAAATGTCCACCAGATGGAGCCAAAGCTCCTGTCCACTGTTCTTGTTGCAGTTCCTGAAGTGGCCACAGAAAGAGCCAAAACTCCTGTCAAATGTTCTTTTTTCCTCTCAGTTCGTGAAGTACCAACAGAGGGAGCCAAAGCTTCTCCCAAATTGTCTTGTTCAGTTCAATTCAACTGGCCTGATGGAGCTCTGGACAGCTTCCTCCACACTGTCTCACGTCCGAACCCTGCCTTCTCTGGAACGTCAGTGTGTGTGAAATGTGGATCCACTTTATTATTAACACTTAAGGTGCAGGAAATTAAATGAGTACAGTTCTAAACTGTTTCGAAGTCTCTGTGTGAATAGAAAAGAGCTCTTCTCCCTACTTTAAGATGGCAGTTTCTGCCCTAATCTGGTTGTTTAAGCAAGCGTTACTTTCAGGCCCACTGTATCTGTTCATATCGTACGAACGGGTGACGGAATGCCCCATTCGGCGTTTTTGACCTACTTACAGTGACCTCACAACTCCGCAATATCAGCTTTACAAGTATAACGCATATTATTTAACAGTGAATGAATATATTTTATTTACAAATCCCCCTTTTCACCCCTGCTAGGTGTGAACTTCTATGTTTTGGAATTACTCATTCAATGGCTGTAACTTGATGTTTAGGTCATCTGAATCGTCTGGATCAGAAGTTGGTGGAGTGTTTTGTCTAGTTCCATTATAATTTTCTTCAGCTCTCTGTCCTTGGAGCCGATACACTCCCTACGGCACCTGTTTTGTTATCAGGAAAGCTCACACTCCTTAATTTTTCTCAGCGTCTGTCTGACTGAATGAATCCCTGCTCTGTTTCCGCTTTAAACTTTGCTGACGGTCCCTAGGGAACACAATTTTCCAATAAATCAGTAGTCTTTGTAACTACGCCAGTAAAACTGACACTTATATTAACCCTCAGCTGTCTCTCAGTTTATCCTAGTGTTTTATGTTTGTGTGTGAGTGCAACGTCTGTGTCTAATGCGTGTTTTTCTGCTCAACTGACCGTCAAACTTTGAGAGCACACGAACTTGTTGCCACACATCAACTCAGCTCAAGCTCTCAGCTGTCTCTCTCTCATATGTACGCTTCAAACATCAACTCTCATTCATACCAAATAATCGAAATCACACGATATAAACACAATGGATATCTTTACAAATACAGTCAAATAATAAACACAATTCTTTCCCTAACCAACACACAAAACAAACAGCGCTATTTTAATGCATCACAACGACCGCTGCGTATCATAAAACACAAGTACAATATCTGCTTTGGCTGGGGCTCGATCACAGCCCTACCGCATGGAAGGCAGCTACGCTACCCACTACACCAACAGTAGATCAGTATAACAGTGTATCAGTATGACAGTATATCAACACAACAATTTAACACACGCAAGTAACCAAGGACTCTGCTGGCCCTTTTCCGCTTCTGGTTACTTTATTACACAACGTCCGTTATCAACGACACATCGATTAACTTAAATTCTGCGCTCTCGTACAGAAACTACGTCTAGGATACTCTAAGCAGAGATATCATGTTTTTACACTGCACGCCACTCACGAATTCAGTATCCGTAGATTTGATGGTCTTGATAAGGTAATTTTCCTCTTCGTCCGCTATCAACGATGCATCTGTTAACTTAAAACCTGTGCTCCCGTGCAGAAACTATCTAAAGGTTACTCTACGCAGAGTTAACTTGGTTTTTACACCACACGTAACACACTTGATGTCTTGATACGGTAGTATTTCACGGTCAATTCTCTCAATACAATTTACAGTTTATCAATGACCTTTAACACACATATATCCCCGTCATGTTATACAGTTTCTTCGTAGTCCAAAACGTCTTATAAATTACGTTAAAGATCACGCTATTTGTGGCATGGATTCGAGTGCTTCGTGATCCACGCGTGTGTGTGTTTCACCCTACTTCACATCTACGAGGCCACAGGTGCGTTATCTTTCGCCTTTTATCATACGTTTTCTGCTGGACTCATTCACTCATGTGTACAAAACCCCCCAACTGCTGGGCTGAACAACCCTGCTGCTGTGTGATTACTCTTTACAAGTACTCTATGACTATGCAATACTCACAGTTCGGACAGTCTGATAAAATTTGGATTATGTCTATAAATAGAATATGCAGAATTCAGTTAAATAGGCTTCTGCTCACCTTGCTTGTTGTGTCGACACTATCAGACTCCCGAGCTGCTCGCACGGCTACCGGTGGCAATTACCAGCAATCCCAGCCTCAGAGGGAAAAACGCCTTGTGGTTCTGAAAAGATAAAGAGAGGTTCATTATTTCTCTAATCCGAAGCTCTGTATCGTGTTTGCCCGCATCCTCCACCATCTGTTGTGAAAAATAAAGCTATCTTTCACTCAGAGCGGATTTAAGAGGATAACGAAAGCTCTCAAGAGGCGTATAGTTATATCAAAGCAATAGATTTATTTATCAACAGAGTTATTCAGCCCAGCAATTAAACATGCATGGGAACTAATGGTTTCACTCTCAGAGCTCCACCATCAGAACACACTTGAACATGGCAGCGTGATCATATATGTAGGGTTCCTCCCCTAGAGGCCCATTGGTCAAATTCAAAGATGCAGGCGTGGCACGTTTGTACGTGTATGACACCTGGGTGGAGGCCTGAACGTCCGTTCACATTGGCCCCTCCCAGAAGGCGTTTCTTCTATCAGTATGTAGTGAGATTTTGAGGTGAGAGGTTGTGTGAAGAGGGGAGTCTGCTGGGGCGATGTCCCTGTATCTCACTGTCTATTGTTCCTCCCTTATCTATTTAAAGATGGCGGCCTATTCCTTGTGGCGCAGTTAAGCCAGTAATCTTCCACTGTTTCTCCCTTGCCCTAGCGTGTACTGTGTGTAATGTATGAGTGGTTAATAGAGCTGCATAAGCTAATGGTTATTAAAACTGCAAATAAGCTAGTGTTTAATTAAAGCTGCATACAAGCTAGTTGCTAATTAAAGCTGCATATAAACTAGTTGCTAATTAAAGCTGCATATAAACTAGTTGCTAATTAAAGCTATTTTATCCCTACTAATTGCAAACAGTAGAAGGTGTAAACTATTACACCTTAAAATAAATAATTTTCTCAACAATCACATGTTCATTCAGTGGCAGAGTCAATGTTGAGTTATTTTGTCGAGTAACTGCCACGCTTAAGCAAAACCACTCAGGCCGCGGTCTTTTCAAAAACCTAACGAGTAGTTTTCTTACACAAACCTGACTACGTATTTCAGGATATTTTCCCAAACACAACGAAGTAGTTTTGCTGCCTTAATCCAACAGTTGTTTCCTGTGAAACGGGAGTTTATTTTGAAAGGACTGTATGCGCGTAAGGAGCGGGAAGTGACACGTGTTGCTGGCTTTCATATGAAAAATAGGCACGAAAAATAAGGACTGACCTTTCGTTGGATACATTGTCACATGACGGCACATATTGGAAAACCGCGGCTCGGAGGACCTGGGCTCGTTTTTAAATATCGGAAAAAACAGCTCCGTGACTCAAAAACTGGAAATTGTGCTTTGTAAACAATTTTGCAGCACAATTTCCCCTCCAAACCTAGTCGGGTCACTTTAGTTGTTGGTTATTTTTTGGCCCCAGCAGTGCTCCGTACTGACCTCCACTTCCCAGCTGTGGCGTCACCTGGAAGTAGTCACGCTGGGCGGGATGACCGCAACAACAAGATGGCGGAGAGTGGAGAGTTTCGGGTAGGCAAAAGAGAACAACACTGCCCGTGTCTTACTTCTGTGCACATTGCAACATGTACCGATACGCTGGGCCGGTCGATGCGTGGCGCTCTGCGTTGACGGCTCTCGCTAGTCGGGAATGTGCCGCTCAGAGGTAGAGAGAGAGCAGTTAGCCTCGATGCTAACAGCTGCTAGTGGGTCCCTTGTTAGCGCGCTGAAACCATGACTGCCTTGTATTTTAAACCCAACTATTACAGCAGTCTCTGCTGTCGCATACATGGACTATGAACGCGGGTCTAGAGCTGCTAAGCACCACGTCAGTCATTGTTTCCTGCACGAAATGACATGCAGCTAATAACGCGATGATGCACCCGTAACTGTCTTTAATATCACACCTTTATGTAGCGACACTGCTTTCTGAAGCCGGTTTGATTTTTCGCTTTAATAACTTACTTCCTGTTTGTATTATTGTGTAGTGTCCAAACTGTGACGTTACTTTCACACGTCAACAAACTGTTTACAAGCACGAAGCTCAGCGCTCCGTAGATGATCAGCATCAGCTTGCTAACGTGCTGTTGTGCGCCGTTAATCGCACGTGAGGTCAACTGATCCGGGGACGCTGGGGACCGGAGACCCGGCCGCTAGGACTGGACGTGGACTCGTCTCTAAACGCGTCTGTCTGTGGACCGGTAGTCTGTCTACAACCACTTCTGATCACATCTGAAGCTAATGGAGTTTACTGGCTCGTTACATGGGAACGCTTTGTAATATTTGTTGAACTTAATGAATATGAGTTGGTGGTCAACTTCATCCAGTACAACACCAGGAGAGGTCCAGTTAGTGTGGACAGAAACCCTCTGAAGAAATAGGATCTCATCTTTGGAAAAACAAAAGGCGATTCCACAGAGAAGCACACAGAACCGTCTACGATATGCATTATATAATATCTCTGATATATCCAGGATGTCAAACTGACTCAGCGGTGAAAAAAGGTTAAACAGATAAAGATAGAAGCTAAAGGAAGCCTACAGGTCAAAGTGAACATCACATCACAAGCACTTGTTCTACCACTGACCGTATCTGACTTCTAACATGTAACACATTGGACCCGTTTGTTCAACAATAAAATCCTTTGTGTTGAACCACAAACAGCAGTTACAACTCTTGCCAAATACACAAGACTCCATTGACAAAAAGTAATTGTTTCATCTCTCGTTGTCATAATCGCTGGAATGTACTAACTAACCTCTGGTGGATCTCCATTAGACTGAGTCAGTGCGAGTGCTCAGCCGTGGTGTCTGGTTGGCGGGGATGCTTCATGTCTTAACGTACCCATTCCTTGCGTTGTGTCACACAGGATGGTATCAAGTTTGAGAGTGGCAGAGCTTCAAGTGTTACTGGGCTTTATTGGTTGTAAACTCCAGGATTGGAGTAGTTGGCCAACATGAAGTCATGGTTGCCCTCGAATGTGAACGGGGTAGCTGTGGTGAACTCTCACATCTCTGTTTGCAGGAGTCAGTCCTGTAACGCAGACTTCAGCCCATTGACTGGTGAAGCGGCCGCGTGTGGCACCACCACAGCGAAAGCAGCATGAATCTCCAGCAGCCAGCCCCTCTCATCCCCCCCGTCCACCCCGACGTGCAGATGAAGCCGCTGCCCTTCTACGACGTGCTGGACGTCCTGATCAAGCCTTCCAGTCTAGGTCTGTTCTTGTGGTTCTTTCCTGTAAAGAATAACTGATCTGAGCCATGTCATGACTTGGGCTGGGTTTGTTACTTTTCTGAGATTTAGTATGATAAGAAAATATCATGCTTCCAACACAATACTGTCCTGGTATACAAACCCAAAGCCTTCAAATGTGTAAAATTGTTTTTATACAGCCAGCCAAGAAATTTCTCATCGACACAATGCACATGTCTCATATCAGTTTCCCACTTGTAAATCACTTTCTCCAGTGGGGGGCCGTCAGGGCCAGCTAAGCCTTCTCTGCTGGCCGAAACACAATCAAAAGCTTATAGCTATTTTATCATTTAATTATTTTTCATAAATACACCATGTATTATATTTTTTTCCCATTATCTTATGTTCTCATTGCACAGCTACTGTCTTCCTCTGTTGCTCTGCTTACAGCACATCTTGTTTTAAGTAGAGCTCTTATCCAATCAGATTCAGATTGTATAGCACATTTCAACATCAAGCTAATTCAAAGTGCTTCACATAAAACCATTAAAAGCATCAAAACACAAGGCAAAAGAAAAGGAGATTTAAAAACAATTAAGAACATTCATTAAAACATTAAAAAACAGTGTAAGAAATAAAATGCAGTAATAAAATGCAGAAATGCAGGAAATTGATTAATATATTAATTGAATGTGGTTCAATTAAAGGCAGCAGCAAACAGAAAAGTCTTCAATCTTGATTTAAATGAGCTGAGGGTCTCAGCAGACCTGCAGCTTTCTGGGACTTTGTTCCAGATATGTGGAGCAGAAAAACTGAACGCTGCTTCTCCATGTTTAGTTCTGACTCTGGGAACAGAAAGTAGACCGGTCCCAGACGACCTGAGGGGTCGGGATGGTTCATAAGGTAGCAGCAGATCAGAGATGTATTTTGGCCCTAAACCATTCAGTGCTTTGTAAAGCAACAGCAGTATTTTAAAGTCAATTCTTTGTTGGACAGGAAGCCAGTGCAAAGACCTCAGAACTGGAGTGATGTGGTCCACCCTCCTGGTCTTAGTGAGGACTCGAGCTGCAGCGTTCTGAATCAGCTGCAGCTTTCTGACGGATTTTTTACAGAGACCTGTAAACACACCGTTACAGTAGTCCAGTCTGCTGAAGATAAATGCGTGGACAAGTTTTTCCAAATCCTGTTGAGACATAAGTCCTCTAATCCTTGATATATTCTTCAGGTGATAGTAGGCTGATTTTGTAATTGTCTTGATATGGCTGTTCAGGTTGAGGTCTGAATCCATAACTACACCTAGATTTCTGGCTTGGTTTGTGGGTTTTAACATCAGTGACTGAAGCTGAGCGGTGATTTTCAATTGTTCGTCCTTGGTACCAAAAACAATTACTTTCTGTTTTATCTTTGTTTAATTGAAGAAAATTCTGGCACATCCAGTTGTTGGTTTGTTCAATGCAGTTACCCAGCCCTTGTATGGGATTATATTCCCTTGGTGACATAGTTATGTAGATTTGTGTGTCGTCTGCATAATTATGATAACACACTTTGTTGTTTTCCATAATCTGAGCTAGTGGAAGCATGTAGATGTTGAACAGAAGAGGCCCCAGTGTTGAACCTTGGGGAACACCACATGTCATTTTAGTCAGCTCTGATGTGTAATCAGCTACAGACACAAAGTATTCTCGGCCCTTCAAGTAGGATTCAAACCAGTTAAGTGCTGTGCCGGAGAGTCCCACCCAGATTTTTAGTCTTTCTAGGAGTATGGCATGGTCGACCGTGTCGAATGCAGAACTGAGATCCAGTAACACTAAGACTGAACTTCTGCCATTGTCTATGTTTAAGTGGATGTTGTTGAAGACCTTAACAAGAGCAGTTTCAGTGCTGTGGTGCTGTCGAAAGCCTGACTGGAAAACATCAAAGCAGTTATTTACGGCCAAGAAGTTGGTCAGCTGTTGGAAAACCGCTTTTTCAATGATTTTACTTAAAAATGGGAGGTTTGATATTGGCCTATAATTTTTCATCGTTGCGGAGTCTAAACTAACCTTCTTTAGGAGTGGTTTAATAACTGCAGTTTTTAGGGCTGGGAAGACACCTGAGAGAAGGGATGTGTTTACAATTTGTAAGAGATCAGTGGTCATGCAGTTTGAAATATTTTTGAAAAAGTGTGTTGGTAGAATATCCAAGCAGCAGGAGGATGACTTCAGATGTTGTATAATGTCTTCTAGGCTTCTACGGTCGATTGAATGATATTGTGTCATGATATTTGAATGGATGTTATTCAGAGATCGGGACAACACATATCCTGTGGTTGATGTGGAGGCACTGACTGCTTGTCTAATTTTCTGAATTTTGTCAGTAAAAAAGGAGGCAAATTGATTGCATGCCCAGGTGGATTGGAGCTCAGCAGCTACCGACACTGGAGGGTTTGTTAGCCTGTCGACAGTAGCAAATAAGGCGCGTGTGTTGTTCTTGTTTTTGGTTATGATGTCAGAGAAGAATGACTGCCTTGCATTTCTAAGTTCCAAATTATAATTGCGAAGTCTCTCTTTATAGATGTCACAGTGAACCTGGAGATTAGTTTTTCGCCACCTGCGCTCAGCTTTCCGACACTCTCGTTTCTCTATTCTGACCAGCGTAGCATTTCTCCAAGGAGATCTTTGCTTACCCGAGACAACCTTCACTTTAGTGGGTGCAATGGCATCAATAATATTTTTAACTTTAAAATTGAAGCCATCTACAAGCTCATTGACTGAGAGGCAAGAGAGGGCTGGTGTGGAGGAGAACTTCTGAATAAATAGTTCACTGGTGTTTTCAGAGATGTAACGCTTTGTCACAACATTGGTTTGGACATTTGTGTGCAAGGAGATTGCACTCTCAAAGAAAACACAGAAATGATCAGAGAGTGCAACATCAGTCACAGCAACCTTGGAAATGTTTACACCTTTGGTAATGATTAGGTCCAGAGTGTGCCCCCTGTTGTGGGTGGGTCCTGTCACATGCTGAGTCAGATCATAGTTATCAAGGACACCACATAGTTCTATAGACTCTCTGTCCTGGGGATTATCAACATGGATATTAAAATCACCAACAATAACAACACAGTCAAAATCAATACAGATTACAGACATCAGTTCAGTAAACTCATCAAAGAAGGTTGCACAGTATTTAGGCGGTCTGTAAATGTTTAGGAATAAAGCTTGAGTGGAATTCAGAGCCACATATTCAAAAGAACCAAAATGACCAAAGGACATCTGCTTGCATTGAAGAGAATCATCAAATAAAACAGCAACTCCACCTCCTTTCTTATGTGCTCTTGTTTCACTCATGAAACTGAAGTTGTGAGGTGTTGATTCAATAAGAACAGCTGCACTGTTGTCTTGATTTAACCAAGTTTCAGTTAAAAACAAAATGTCCAGTTTGTGCCGAATAATAAAATCATTGATTAAAAATGTTTTTCCTGACAGAGACCTGACATTTAATAAAGCTAAGTTTAATGTGGTTAAAGCTTTCTTTGCCCAATTTATTTGGACAGGCTGACGAGGAATGTATGCTAAGTTTGATAAGTTTGCATGTTCACTATTGTTTCTTCGCAGCCTCACCTTTCTTTTTCTATAAACTTGCAGGACAGGAATTGAAACGGCTAGCTGCATACAGGGCCCCGACTTTTCCTGGAGAGAGTCATTGGTGTCATTAGCCTTGTAGCCTGGACCCAGAAGATATCAATTATTTCCTCCATCAGGTAGGGGAGACAGAGGATGGTTGTAGAGCTGTCGGGGAGTGTGAAGAGGAGTGTGTTTGGTTCCAGCAATGACCAGCTCTTTCATGCGGTCAGTGAACTCCAGGTGGGGGGAGGATGGGGAGAGTGTGAGAGAGGAAAGGGACCTGGATGGAATTTGGGGGGTGGAAGTAGGTGCTGGGGAGGGAGGTAAAGACTCCTCGTCTAGGAAGGGTGGGGAAAGTGGGAGATCGGAGGCGAAGGCGGTCCCTGATGATGAGGTTGGAGACTCCTCCTTTTGGCTGTCGATAGGCGGGGGCATCCTTCCCGTAAGGTCTCCATGGCGATGCTGTGTGGTTATCTTGTGTTTAGACTCCTCTTGTGTCTTGTCCTTGGCAGTTGGGACAGACGGGTGACGCAGGGAGAAAAATAGGTTTGAGGTGAACAGTTTTACCCCTGACTTGTTCAGGCAAACTCCATGCGCTGTAAAAAGATGTCTGCGCTCCCAGAAAAGGTAGAAATTGTTGATAAAATGTACTGAATGGTCAGTACATGCAGTTGACAGCCATCTGTTCAGTGCAAACAGCCTGCTGAATCCTTGATCTCCTCCTCTGACTGGTGGAAGAGGGCCACTGATAAACACCTCAGCCTTGACCGAGCTGACTGTGTTTAACAGATCAATAAAGTCTCGCTTCAGAACTTCAGACTGATGTTTCACAATATCACAGCTTCCTGTATGCACCATGATGTTTTTCGCTGTGGGATAGTCAGCCACGATGTCCAGGATTTTGTCTCTCATGTCAGAGACCATATCTTTCGGAAAGCAGAGTATTTTGGTGTTCTTGCTGCACAGTTTTCTGACATCTTTTACAGCATAGTCACCAACAATCAGAGTCTCAGGCCCAGTCACTAGCTTTGCCTGCGGCCTTTTACTCTCACATTGACTCTCAGTTCTTACCCTGCTTTGAGGAGATAGCTGCTTATCCAGGTCATCAGTTGATTTTGGATCCTGCGACAATGGAGCAAATCTGTTTAGAAGTTGTAGGCTTGGTTGTTGTGGAGGTGTTTTGCAGGTTTTACTTTTCTCAGCTGTCGTTGGCTTTGTCCGTCTGGGTGCAGGGGTTGAGGAGGAGTTCTGCCAGTGTGCTAGTGCAGGCCAGCCAGTCGCATCACAAATCTCAGGGCGCTGGGCTCTGCCTGTTAGTCGTCCTCCCACATATTTTCTCTTCGGCTTTGCACCGAGAGAGTTCGAGGGAGGACTACCATTTGAAGATTCATTATCTGCTCTCTCCTCCTGTTTCTTGGTAGGCCTGGTGGTGCTAGTTCGCTGTGTCTTAGCTAGCATTTGTCCAGTGTTTTGAGTCCATGGTGAAGTGGTATCATTCCCACACAGCCCATTTACCGCCACGTTCACTTCCAGTCGGTGGATTTTTGTTTCCAAGACTGCAATCTTCTGCATGAAGTTGTAGTAGTTGTCCGTGGAGAAGGGAGGCATCTTGCTGCTACTTAGCTTTAGCTTAGCTGCTAGTTAGCATTAGCTAACAATCCAAATAGCTCGACGACTTTCTGGATTTGTCTTCACTCAAACGTTGAAGAGTGATACATGTGATATATCTGGCAAGATATATGTGATATATCTGGCAAATTGAAGCAAGAAAATGCAAGCAGAGGCAAGAGCAAGCAGCAAAGCGACTCCACTCTCATCAAGGTCAAGAGACATCAATGTCTCTGTCTCTATGTGAGGAGAGAGGCTCGAGGTCCTCTAGGTAGACTTTGCAGTTTAAGTAAATGGGGACGATGTTGTTGATTGTCATAGTGTTCAACCAATCAGATCTTTAGTTTGACATGTTGGGCGTATTCTTTGACGTGTCAGTGGTACTCAGGTAGCCTCTAAGTACGTCTGCATTAACGTGCGCCGTGATTGGTCAGCGAGCCAGCGTGACTTTTGTCAAACAGAAAGCCAGCTAGCAGGTCTTAGTGTTCACTAAGAGTTCAGGTTGAAACGTATGTAAGAGAAGTTATGACATGTTTAGTGTTGTGCTTGCTGTAGATTCTGTTATTTTTTACCTGCTGTGTTTTCTTAACACTCAATGGCTGAAGGAGGAGAGACAGATTAGTGAGTTACTGACTTTAACAAAGAAAGGAGGATGGACTTTGTCTTTAAGTGAACAGCAGCTTTGGTAAGTGAACTGCTTCAGCAGTAACGTTACTACTGAGTTCATTTGTCTATGGTGTCGTTTTTATGAATAATATGATAGTATGAATGGCTCGTGCTGTAGCGCTGCAGTGTTGCTGGATTGATTTGTTGCTTTGTTGTCATATAAACATGTGTGACTGGTTCTTGTGAGTTTGTTCTCTTCATTGTGTTAGTTACATTGATTCTGACTTGTCCGTTAATGACGAAGCATCCCGTCATCGTCAGGTTATTCCGGACGTTTGAGTCTCTGTTGAATCAGTAGGGAACAGATAACTGCTGTTGTTGCCCCGCTAAGCTAGTTAGCTTAGCCTCCCTGAACACACGCGGGGCCGCAGCTGTTTCTGTTCTTGTTCCGGGTTCAGAGGTCACAGCCCGTTGTCTCCTACGTGAGAGCAGTCCACCCAAAATGCATTTCCAAATGCACTAGTATTATTGGAACGTATTGTTCGGTTGGTAAGCCTCGTACCGAACGGTTTAATACGAACACGTGTAGAAACACAGCCGTAGCTCAGTAGGACAGCAGAAGGCCCAGGTATCAAATGCAGGCCTGCCACTGCTTTCACGTCAACTTCCAAGTTGCAATTGCGACAGGGAAACTCTGACACTTAGTTATATCGAAGTGACTGAAAACCAAACAAATATGGACGCCTCAGATAAACAAACATTTGTCGTTCAATGGAATCATACCCAAAATGTACAGGATAGGGAGTTACATTGTTAATGAACAATCTTTACATTTTTACTCGTGCTGGGCAAGTTAACGCGTTATCGCGTTAATTCATTAATGCCGACAATTATTTCATCGCGCGTTAACGCAGTTTTTAAAAATTATTATTAGTAAAGTGCGTTGCTCACTGGCAGCGGTGGAGGAAGTCTTCAGAATACGTTGATGCAGCGTGTGGGAGAAGTTTAGATGAACGAAAGCAAGACAAGCTAACAGACGCTACAGAGAAGTGGAGACAAACTGTAGGTGAGTGTTGTGGAAGATGTCGGTCTGAGGAACGTTCTCAAGCTGCGTTCACGCGTTCAGATCACGTGATCAGAGTCACGGCCAGTGGAAAGAAGCTGTTCCTGTGTCTGGTGGTTTTGGCGTACAGTGATCTGTAGCGCCCACCAGAGGGGAGGAGCTGAACAGCTTGTGTCCAGGATGTGATCGGTCTGCACTGTAGTCTCTTCCTGTCCTGTTTGGTGGCCGATCCAAACCACACAGAGCAGAACAGGATCGGCAGCTCCTGAGGCAGGTTGTACTTCCTGAGCTGGAGCAGGAAGTACAACCTCTGCTGGGCCTTTTCCGGATGGTGTTGATGTTGGGGGCCCACTTCAGGTCCTGGGAGATTGTGGATCCCAGAAACCTGAAGGTCTCCACCACAGACACGGTGCTGTTGAGTATGGTGAGGGGGGGGGGGCAGTGTCCATATATGGTACGATAAGACAATAACTTAAAAACGATCAGGCCTAGTTGTCGTGACAGGCCTACCATAGAACATGATCGTGGCATGAGTAAACGCAACGCAGTGCTGCAGACCCAGTTCTCTGGATGTTGCACTTCCATCGTGTTCCACAGTTGCTTGTGCAGAGTTTTGTCAATTGACCGTAGAGCTTTATGTCCTCCAAGCGCCACTGTCTTTAGTAACGGACCAAATCCTGAACACAATCAGTGTTTGTGATGCCACATGATGGGCATTAATGCAGATTCACCATTTACAAATGTCTGCCCTGTGCTCTATGTAAAGGACACACATGATGCTGTGTGTGTATTTGGAGTTATGGTATTTTAGGTTATCTCACGAATGGCAATAACGGTCAACATTTGTGTTTTCAGGAGCGAGTCCTGCACAGAGGTACCACCAAGAGAAGTATTTCATCTTTGCCTTGACGCCACAGCAAGTTCGTGAAGTATGCATATCCAGGTAGGACCTTTCTGACAGACGAACACCCCCACGTCTGTGATGTAAGTGCTCCATGTGTTTAGTGTGGTCAACCTTGTGTGTTTACAGGGACTTCCTACCAGGGGGCAGACGGGACTATATGGTTCAGATTCAGCTGAGGTGAGAACGTTCAGAGTGTTCCGTCCCGTCAATAATAGATCTTGAGATTCTTTGCAACTTAGAATCTAAAAGAAAACAAAATCGAATTAGTTACTCAAAGGAACCTCCAACTGGTCATGAACGAGTCTCAGTTTAAAACGGATTCTTCTTTATTACTGACATTAGTAAATGAGACAGAGAGAAGATTGGCTATTTATTCATAGTTATCTTTAATGCTTGACCCTGCTGCAGCAAAATATGAACTTTTTCAAAGGGACTCTGGTGCTTAGAAATGCTAAATATGCTAACGTATAATTTTCTAGTCATGCTCTTAAATCCTTTTTTTTTGTGTTGTCAGGTTTTGCTTGTCAGAGACAAGTTGCCCTCAAGAGGATAACTACCCAAACAGTCTTTGTATAAAGGTTAATGGGAAACTTTTTCCTTTGCCAGTAAGTGCTAGTTTCACTCCAGAACAGTCCCAGTAAGAAGCCAATCATTCATTCAACCATGAAGACGCTGACAAAGCATTTTATTCCCGTAGGGTTATGCACCACCACCAAAAAACGGCGTGGAGCAGAAGAGACCAGGAAGACCTCTCAACATCACCTCCCTCGTCCGACTCTCCTCCGCGGTTCCCAATCAGATTTCAGTGACATGGGCACCTGAAATTGGCAAAGTGAGAACATCAACCTCCTTTCTCTTTCTGTTCTTCTCCCCGTGCTTGAGTTGGACGTCATGTTCAGGGAGAGTAACAGAAACCCGACCGTTGTGTTTTCAGACCTATTCCATGTCCGTGTACCTGGTGAGGCAGCTGACATCACCGCTGCTCCTGCAGAGGCTGAGGATGAAGGGCATCAGAAACCCGGACCACTCCAGAGCACTAAGTAACTACACAGTAGACCACCATGACACCTCAGGGTCGCCCAGGAGAGGTTTAACCTCAAAGTAGACGGCGTAACTGGAGGTCTTTACAAATCCAAAACATTCACCTGAACTAAAGAACAGCTCGGTGTGTTTGGATACACCAGGTTACTCAGGAAAATCCGGTTCCACCGGCGACAGGACGGTGTGTTCATATGCACTGCAGTAACCTTTACCTTCCTACACCGAGCGTTGGAATGCTTTCAGGAAATGCACCCGGGGTAGGATTGTAATCCGATCGGCCAAACCACCTCCCGAGGTGGTGGTGACTCAGTGTGCCCACATCGAATACAACGGTGTGTTCAATCCAATTCGAACAGCTAGGTGGGACGACTGGTCCAAACCAGTGAGGAGGCAGCCGTCAGCCAGTTAGCCAGCTAAACGTGTCATTGTGAAGCCCAACTGCTCGCTATGGCGAGACCCGCCCTGCCAAGCTGGTTGAGGCAGAGACGTTTGGTTGAGGTTTGGCAATGACCTCGGGTAGTTTGGGTCCGGCTATTCTTTAATAAGACTCCAGGTAGGAAGAGTGAGCGCCAAAACATGACCGGGGACTATTATTATGACGAAATGTGTTCATAACCACTGTTACTTTTGACCAGGAGTTATATCTGATGAGTCACGTCGACACACATGTGAACACAGCTGCGTTGTGCCTCCGGGCATCCCATCCCACCAGCGCGGCGTGGGCCCTCGTGATGTCTGGTTCTCTTCTTCTAGTTGGTTGTTTTTAATCTTTCCTTTTCTTCGCTCCTCTTCCTCTTGTCCCCTGTGTTCCAGTTAAAGAGAAGCTGACAGCAGATCCAGACAGCGAGGTGGCTACAACGAGCCTTCGAGTCTCACTCATGTGCCCGGTAAATGAGAGGAACTCTGTGTGCCATCTTTCACGATTATTGGCTCTTTTGACATAATTATGGAAATAAAGCCACAAATTCACGCGTTTGGTGAACAAAAGACCATGCCTCCGCAGTGAACAGAGGATCCAAAAAACGGAGAAAAGTCTCGATGAATTCAAGTTAATGGGGGTGACGTTTACAACAGCACGCGGACGAGTAGCACTCCAGCAGCAGCGTGCTCCTGTTGATGCACTGTGTTATAAACAGTCAGGTGTTTGGGAAGCATCCAACTGGATACGGAGAGAGTTTGCTGACTGATGTGTTGATATAGTTTATGTTATTAAAAGCGGCCCACATTTGCTTCAATCCATAATATCTCCGTTTTTAATTAAAATTTTTCAACCATGAAGTCATGCGAGAAAAACAAGATTTCAAGGTAACAGAGTGAGCGATTGATACCGATTAATACAGATGGTGGTTTTAGGGGTGGAGTATTCCTTTAATGTTCCACAGATGTGTGCGTTTGTTACATTAAATACATTTTAAAATATGGCATTTTGATATCATTCCCATTGGGTGTGAAATTGTTGCGATTCATTATTTATTCAACTACCGGTTAGTCTGTTTCTCCACTTCAATCCTTTTATTGCAGCAAAATGTGTTTGTGACTGAACAACACATCTTTGATTTAAACCAACTCTCCCAATGACTCAACTCAGCACCATCTCGTGGATTGAGAAGCATTATAAATAGTTGATATCATATAAACAACCAGACTTGGGGTCTGTGTGTCCATACAGTATTGCCACGCAGAGACACTCTTTTGTCTGGTGGTCTTGTTTTTTACCCCGACCCCAGATGTCCACTAACACACAGCGAGCGTTAATTGTCAAACAAGGTAACGCTCGCTTCTCACCGTTAGCTGTATCGCTAGCTCCGCTGAGCTATCGGAACACAACTAGTGCTTATGTACGGTGTCATAACATGAGTTAGTTTGACACGTTTCCATATCTGCCGGTGACGTACTGAAGTACGTGTTACTTCATGAATGCAAACCCACCGGTTTCCTGATCCCTTTATCTCTGACTGACCTCGGTACCTTTTCTCCCCCAGCTGGGTAAGATGCGGCTGACGGCGCCGTGCCGGGCGGTGACCTGCTCTCATCTGCAGTGTTTCGACGCCGCCCTTTACCTGCAGATGAACGAGAAGAAGCCCACCTGGATCTGTCCCGTGTGCGACAAGAAGGCTGTGTACGAGAGCCTCATCATCGATGGGTCAGTTCAGCCGGTTGTTGCTCTCGGTGGTGCTTCAGAACATGACGGAATGCACGGTTCAGGCTTTCACACAGCGGGGGCGCTTTGGTTCTTTCTCCTGACATCCATTTGCACGTCAATATATATTTGTTCCGATTGTTGTTTTTTGTCACGAGCACAGAATGTGAATGTTAAGTGGTAAAAATGCAAAGTCATTTTCTTTTAGAGTTTCCACAGCGTGAATGAAGGCGTGAACCAATCACACTGTGCTGAATGTGTCTGTGTGTGTGTGTGTGTGTGTGTATATATATATATATATCTCTATCTCTATATATATCTCTATCTATCTGTGTGTGTGTGTGTGTGTGTGTGTATATATATGTGTGTGTATATATATATGTGTATAGATAGGTAGAGAGAGGTGTGTGTGTGTGTGTGTGTGTGTGTGTGTGTGTGTGTGTGTGTGTGTGTGTGTGTGTGTGTGTGTGTGTGTGTGTGTGTGTGTGTGTGTGTGTGTGTGTGTGTGTGTGTGTGTGTGTGTGTGTGTGTGTGTGTATATATCTCTCTGTATATCTATATCTCTATATATCTATATCTCTATATATCTATCTATATCTCTATATATCTCTATCTCTATATATCTATCTCTATATATCTATCTCTATATATCTATCTATATATCTATATATCTATCTCTATATATCTATCTCTATCTCTATATATCTCTATATATATATCTCTATATATCCATCTCTATATATATATCTCTATATATCTATCTCTATATATCTATCTATATATCTCTATCTCTATATATCTATCTATATCTCTATATATCTCTCTATCTCTATCTCTATATATCTATCTCTATATATCTATATATCTCTATATATCTATCTCTATCTCTATATATCTCTATCTATATCTATCTCTATATGTCTATCTCTATATATCTATCTATCTATCTCTATATCTCTATCTCTATATATCTCTATCTATCTCTATATATCTATATATCTCTATCTCTATCTATCCATCTCTATCTATCTCTATCTATATATATATGTCTGTCTGTCTGTGTCTATCTCTCTCTGTCTGTGTCTCTCTCTCTCTGTCTGTGTCTCTCTGTCTGTCTCTCTCTCTCTGTCTGTGTCTCTCTGTCTGTGTCTCTGTCTGTGTCTGTCTCTCTCTGTCTGTCTGTCTGTCTGTCTGTCTGTCTGTCTCTCTCTGTCTGTCTGTCTCTGTCTCTCTCTCTCTGTCTGTCTGTCTCTCTGTCTCTGTCTGTCTGTCTCTCTATATATCTCGATAGAGTATACCACAGCAGGGAGGCTCCGTACTCTGAACCGAGATAAGGCAGACTTTGTGACTACTTTTAACCTCGACAAAGGCAGCACAGACCACATCCCCTCCCTCTGTTCCTACCTTTCACAATAAAAGCACTAGACACGTAGACCGTTTACCTGAAGGAGCTCAAATTCACTTAAAAGGAAGCTCCATACAACAGCTAGCAGTAGCTTAGGCTATACAACGGTTGACCCGCTTTGGGTCGATAGCATCCTGCTGGTCTGTCCTCTGCCTACAAGAATCACAACCTTCTTACTTTGCTTCATGGTGGCTATGAATCATTTTGATATGAAATCTATTTCATAAATGTTTAGAGTTTAGTTCTATTTATTTTAGCTAACTCGAGCCGATCGGTATCGGGGCTGATCCGGGCGTTCTTTCTTGGATTCGGCTCAATACTAAGCTGTTCAAATAATACACAGGTTCATACAGGGGCGGACTGGCCATCGGGGATACCGGGGCGATACCGGGGGAATCCCCGGTAGGCCGACGGGGTTTGGGCCGGTCTCTGACATCGCCGGCCCGACTATATTATATGCTTCACAGAACACGTTCAATTGACTCTAACACCGAAAGTCAATAATCAGTGAAAACTGTATCAACAGTATAAACTGACATTATACTACTCCTCGCGATCCGAGGATGCCATAGCACGGCTGGACACTACGGTGCTTTTAAAAACATTTCTCCATAACCGCGGTCTGCGCGTGCGGTCGGGGCGGGGCCGGCGGAGGTGCGAATGGCCGCCGTAGACCGGCGAAATACATGCCGTGTATTGAGTGGGCAGCGCGCCGTGTATCGAGTGGGCAGCGCGCCGTGTATTGAGTGGGCCGGTCTGACAGTAACTCCCGGGCCACTTTTTTCCCCCAGTCCGCCCCTGGGTTCATATATTCATGTTTTGATGTTAAACATGTGTAAGGTACAGTGAGTAGAGAGGTCAGCTGATACCAAAGCCAATATCAACATCGTCTGTCAATTGCATGATAATCATGCAAACAAGCCATTCACACTGATGTTTTCATTTTTAACATAAATGTGGAAACGAAAATGAGTGATGGCCTGTTAGTGGCACTGACATGCATAAAGATACCTGTTATCTTTCATACAGTACTGAACTATTTAAATAATGGACACATTCATGTTTAGAGAGAATATTCTTTTCTTTTCTTTTTTTAATTGTCTAATCAACCAAAGATTTCGCGGACCCCCTGCAGTACCTCCGCGGACCCCCTAGGGACCCCCTGTTGAAGACCTCTGATTTAAACATTGAAGCATTATAGTTGTGAACCAGGGCCTTTGGTACTTGGGTCAAGCAGTTCTTTCAACATGTGTTTCAGTAGATCTGAACGTCAGACGGACCCACTACTGAAGGTGGAATCTGGCCAAAGAGAACTTGACTGGAAGAGTAAATGTAGGGTTTGAAACTTACAATGTCAGTGTAACCCACTTGGAGATTCCTCATCCTCATGCATATTGAAATCCACAGGAGAACTTGAAGTCTTTGGTCGCTCATGGTCATGAGAGCTTTGGGACCTGACAACAGGTTCATGGATCAGAAGCTGAGGAACCTACAATGATCACATTTGATTGAAGAGTTATGTTCTCTGTTCAGGTTGTTCTTGGAGATCCTGAACGACTGCTCCGACGTGGATGAGATCAAGTTCCAGGAGGACGGAACCTGGTGTCCCATGAGACCAAAGAAAGAGGCTGTCAAGGTCTCCTCGCAGTCGCTTCCAAAGATTGAGAGTAAGTACATCGTGTGTGTGTGTGTATATATATATATGTATATGTGTATGTATATGTGTATATATGTATATATGTATATATGTGTATATGTATGTATGTATGTATATATATATGTATGTATATATATATATATATATGTATGTATATATATATATATATGTGTGTGTGTATATATATATATATATATATATATATATATATATATATATATATAGACACACACACACACACACACACACACACACGTGTGTGTGTGTGTGTGTAAATGTGTATATACGTATATGTGTGTATATACGTATGTATGTAGATGTGTATATATATATACTAATGCCAAGACTTTAAGTATAAGATACAGCATTTAGATGCTTTGGTATGGTTGACATTAGACCATGCAGTTGCCATACGAGTGCTGTTCCGCTTTAGAATCTATACTACTGTTGAGAGTTCAGAACAAATGAATACACTGTGACATGTGGCGTTACCGTCTGTGCTTCAAAACTATCCTGTGATGCACATTTTGGGCCACAGTTGCCAACAAGTATTGTGTGTGTTTCCTAAAGCCTGCCGCGTCTTCCTCCTGTCCAAAACACCAACACACGACTGAGCCAAACTGTCGCAGCGGGTGACATGTTCCTTTTTATCTTGCGGCCTCAGCTCCTCTACGCCAGTCGTCAGCTGCGCCTCATTCTACTGAGCCCAGCACCGCCAAGAAGGCCGACGTGATCGATCTGACCCTGGAAAGCTCCTCGTCGTCCTCTGACGAAGAGGACTCGGACCCTCCGCTGAAGAAACGCTGCGTTTACATTTGCAAGAACGAGGAGATGCATGCGAAGGGGTGAGTGGGCCTCTGAAGAACACGTGTACCAACCGTGTTCCTCACAGCAACACTTGTCAAGTTGTCATTTCGTCTCCATGTGTCGGTCACACTACAATGTCCACAATGTCCACCATGCTCAACACGGTGTTTTCCATTCCCGTTATCATCCAGTGAAATATGTGAGAACACTGCACATGAGACATTCAGGGGCTAATTTACAAAGAATGGATTGCAGCCGCTGATGGCACCATGAACGAACCGCTGTCTTTTCCCGTCTCAGGGTCCATTTGGCGATTCAAATTCAGAAATGCACCTGAGGACATTAATAAGTTATTTGTGAGGGTGAGAGCAGGCGGCAACTAATGTTGCACGGTGTATCGATACTAAAAAGGTACCGCGGTACCTGTACGTTAAAAGAGATACGATTTTGCATATTTTTAGTATCGATACTTTATTAAAATAGCGCGATCAGAGCGCAGTCGCTGCTCCGCTCCCTGTCATGCTGCCTGCAGGCATGCAAGGGGGCGGGGCTACCCAGCGCTCACACAGCAACAGGCAGCGCTCACAGAGAGTGATGCAGGGGAGACATGCAGGAGCTTTTACCGACCGTCCTCGGCTTGTTGGAAAACAAGATGCCAGAAGTATCATCTGGAAGTACTTTGGCGATATTGCAGACAGTGAAGGAAAGCCCACTGACCTACAGAGACCCGTCTGCAAAACGTTTTTCAGACAAAGTGAGGCAACACGTCTAACACGGCAAAGCACCTTTCAGGCAGACACCCCCAACCTTTTAAAGAGTTCAAAGAACGACGGGTAAACATGAACACTCCCAAGCTCACCCATATACAGCTAACACGAGGAGCCTTAGCCTAGTTAGACAACAAGCCGATATGATCATGAGGTCACAATGCACACAAACGTGCACTAAATGAAACTCAATTGATGCAACATGGCTCCATGCTGGTGGAGCCTGAGGGTGGATCTTCAGCTGATTAATGTTATTTTTAGTTAAGGAACAATAATGATTCCATGAATTAACATAAAATATGAAGTGAAAACATCAAACTCACTATGCAGTAAAATTAAGCATTGTTTCACCCCCCACACTCCCACAGTCAGTCAGACAGATGCCAGCAGAGCAGCAGCAACACAGACAGAGTTCCCTCCAGCTGTGTTTGAAAGCCAGCGGAAATATGAGAGAGGCTCAAAAGATGCAAAGAGATGAAACGGAGCAGTGGCTGAGTTCATCTGTACTGATCAGGTGCCAATCTACACAGTCGAAAAAACTGGATTCAGGAATCTTGTGCATGCGTTGGACAGAAAATCTGATATGCCAGGGAGAAATTATTTCATGAACAATGAAATTCCACAGATCTACAATGAGACCAATCAGGTCATTCAAGCTCAACTTCAATGCCAGCCTTGTTTTGCTCTCACCACTGACCTCTGGACAAGCAAGGCAGTTGATGCCTACATGGCACTCACAATCCAGTACGTAACAGAAACCTGGAAATGCAGTCCTGGTGTTTAGGATGTACTCCTTTGTATTCAGACCACACTGCAGATTCTATCCATGAAGCGCTGGAGGAGATGGTGTGTGAAAAATAGGGATTAAACATGTCAAAAATGGCTGCTATAACTACTGACAATGCCTCCAACAACAAGAAGGCATTTGAAAGTTACACTTGGATACCCTGTTTTGGGCATAATCTACATTTGGCAGTGGGCAAGGCTTTAGGCCTGGACAACATTAAGACAAGCTTGTCCAGGCTTCGGACAACCTTGTCTGCATTTTCCAGGTCAAATAAAATGCAAAGGAGCCTGAAAGACAAACAGAAGATCTTCAATGTTCCTGTCCAGAAGCTCATTCATGATGAGCCCACCCGGTGGACCGATTCTGTCAACAGCAACAAGCTGTCTGTGCTGTTTTGGCAGAAAACAGAAAGAAGTGGCATCTGATGCGGCACATTTCGAGGCTGTTCGAGAGATACGTGACCCGACTGATGCGCTAAGTGGAGAAAAGGTACCCACACTGTCCTCTGTGCTGCCTCTGAAATGGAAGTTAATTTCCTGTCTGGAGAAGAGGGATGCAGAACGCGTCATTGCAGGTGACATGAAAGACCAAATAAAATCAGACTTTGCCTCAAGATATGAAGACACAAAGCTGAACATTGCCCTTAATACAGCAACATATCTGGATCCTAGGTTCAAGGACACTTTTGTTGCAATGGAGGAAGAAGTGCAGGAACATCTTTTGCAAAAACGTCATGAAGCCTCAGTACAGCCAGTGGAGCAGGTCCGAACAGGAGAGCAGCATCAGCAGCAAGAGGAAGGTCAAGCAGGGGCAAACAAAAGGAAAACTGATCTAAAAAGTCTGCTGTCAACCATCAAATCTGAAAAGAAGGGGTCAGAAGAGGCTAGTGACCCCTTGCAACCAGCTGACCAACTGAAAAGTGAATTCCTGCAGTACAAACACATGAAAGAAATAAGTGCCACTGGACTGAAAAAAAGAAGTTGGACTTGCTGACAATCGTCATGCACATGGAAAATGTAACCTTTCTGACGATAATGTGCATTGTTTGTCTCATTTTCTGGACAGTTCTTTTGCCAGTTGAATGTTCTTTGCCTGTCAACATGCTCTTCACTCAGCCTGGACCTGGTGGAAGACCCACTCAGCCACTCTGCCAAATCTTGCTTGTTTTGCCAGACGGCACTTGTCCATTCCTGCCACAAGCTGTGCATCAGAGAGTGTTGAGCACATCAGGCATTCTCTGCAGTCCTCGGCGTTCCAGGCTGAGTGAAGAGCATGTTGACAGGCAAAGAACATTCAACTGGCAAAAGAACTGTCCAGAAAATGAGACAAACAATGCACATTATCGTCAGAAAGGTTACATTTTCCATGTGCATGACGATTGTCAGCAAGTCCAACTTCTTTTTTTTCTTTTTTCAGAACATGTTCACTCGCTAACTAGTCCATCACAAAATACATTTCAGTTAATAGTTGGAATGCTGTTAAGCAGTCCAACTATTGTTATCCTGTTTCTTTATTCAACTTCTATTTCTTCCGTGCCCCTCTTCTCCTCCATTTTTTAAGCTACAGAAACCGTTCAACTATTAAAATGTTCAGCTCTTTCACCAGAGGTGTGCTATTTTATATTTCTAACCTTTAAACTTTTTGAATTATTAAGCTTTTTATTTTCAATGGGATCTCTATGGAGAATATTTTCAAATGGCTTCAGGCACACAGGTGTTTGCGATTGAGCCAATTAGTGATGTTGATAAACACACAGACTCACAGACACACGCGCACATACACTCCTCTCCCTCTCTCTGTGTCTCTCATATAGTCATTCAGGTCTTAGGGATCTTTAGAGGTCTTTCATTCAAATACTGCCATTACTTTTACTACTACTACTGTTATGTTAAATACTACGACCACTACTACAGCTATTACTACTGATACTAGGCTACTACTTCTTCTAAATACCACTACTTCTTCTAAATACCAATACTTCTTCTTAATACTAATACTTCTACTACTAATGATACTTCTACTACAACTACGACTTATACTACTACTATTACAAATATCACTACTGCTACTTATTGTAATGCTACTAATACTTCTACTACTAATAATACTTCTACTTCAAATACAACTTCTACTACTATTACTACAAATATCACTACTTCTGAAATTTGTTTAAGCTACAGAAATTGTTCAAATATCAAAATGTTCAGCTCTTTCAGGAGAGGGGTGCTTTGACTTTTCATATTTGTAATCTTTAAACTTTTTGAATTAAGCTTTTTGCAATTTTCTTTTGAATGGGATCTCTATGGAGAAAATCTTCAAATCCTGTTATACTTAAACTTTCAAAGCCTTCTTCTTCCTCATACTTTCAGCTACAGACACCATAGTTAGACATTTCAACTAGAATGTTTTTCAGCAGTGCAGTTTAAATGCTTTCGAGCTTCAACATTTTTCAAACAGATAGTCTCCCATTTCTTAATTTTCAGCAATTTTTTCACAATTAATTTCAGCTTTCAGCATTCAACGCATTTTCAGCAGGAAATGCTTTTTCTAGTTTACTGTTAGTGTTGCTGTTCGTGTGCAAATAGTTTGACAAGTGTAAATTGTTGTAATAAGTGCATAAACAAGTGCAATAGTTGCAAGTTGCAACAAGTGTGAATGTTCACAATTCTGCCAGACAGCATAGACTGGCTGTCTCGTTGTTGGCCAGAGTGTAATGGCGTGTGTGTATTGGTGTATCGTATGTGGTGGCATGTTTTTCATTGTTTTTCAATAAAAGGGAAAATTGCCCTTTAATTATGTGTCCATCTTTAATGTACCCATCCCACATAGCTTTAGTTTTTTTTTCACCTCAAACACACATCTGTAAAATTATGTAACTCTACAATTGCTCATAGTTATGGAAGGAACTATGTAGTCATCTGGTCAGATACGGACAGTGGGCCTACATAGCCGTGTATAATCAATGCTATGACGGCACCTTGTAGTTTTCATTGATATCTTGCTGTAGGCTAATACTAATATTAATGCCATTTGTTAAGTGTTCAAAGAGCTGGACAGGAACAAGCTGGTAAAAAAGGGAACCGTACAGATGTTTTATTTATTACTAGTATAGATAAATATACCAGTATCGTGTTTGTGGTATTGTATCGAATTCTGGTATCGTATCGTAAGTATCGGTATCGTGATACTTATGGCAGGTATCGTATCCAAGTCATCATTATGGTATCGTGACAACCCTACTGGCAACCTCCGGTTCTGCAGAGTGAAGCCATGCCGAAGTGTCTTCAACCTGCATTCTCTAGTGGCCACCAGGGGGCGACTCCTCTGGTTGTATAGAAGTCTATAGAAAATGACTCTACTTCTCTCTTGATTTATTCCCTCAGTAAACATTGTAAACATGAGTTTATGTCTCAATCTCTAGTTTCAAGTCTTCTTCAATACAGCATGATGTTCATTTAGTACATTATAGTCCATTAAGAGTCACACAGACCATAAAGCAGGGGATGCTTTAGGGCGGGCTTACTGTGATTGACAGTATACGGTGTCTCTACGTCACTGATCCCTATTCCAGATATGGTAACCTGTGTTCATTGGTTGAGAAACAAACAAGATGGCGATGACGGATCACCAAACTCGAGGCTTCAAAACATCAGTCCACAAACCGATGGGCTACGTCGCGATGACTACGTCCACTTCCTCTGCACAGTCTGTGAGAGTCGGGTTTCTGAGTTTACTATATATCTGCAGCCGTCCCACCGCAGCACAGACGATTAGTGCGTCTCCCCATCAAGAGAGAAGCTGTTCACATTTAGGCACAACAATGACATGCAGGGGAGCTTTATACATTTATTTTGTTCATGACACAGCTGATTGCATCCCAAAATAAATTAATTTGAGCAGACACCAATTATAAATGCGCAACAGTTACAGCTCTCTGAAGACGTTAATAATGTCACTGTAACTGTGTGTGGCCATTAGCGCTGATCTTTGTGAATTTGCAAAGAAATCGGCCAATTTTGCACCAATTGTATGCATATCACCAAATTGAAATGGGTGCAAATACAGTTCGGGATGCATTCCACCCTATGCGAGTTCCTTGTTGTCTTGTTTGCACAGGTTTAGCAGCCGCACACTCCTATTGTACGTTTGCTGCTTCCTGGAATGACGAGACTCTTCTTCTCTCAGAGTGCTGACCTACCAGCCCACGGGGCGCGTGCCCAACGTCCAGGCCCTGGACCCGTCGTATCTGACCTCCACGCTCGCCGACTATGCGGTCCCCTTCCACCCGTCCACCCTGGCCAGCATCCCGACAGACATGCAGAGTGAGTCAGCGTGAGAGGGGACTGTAAGCGCTGGAACTACGCGGCACTGTTTAATGATCTGTTTTCTGCTTTTTACCTCCAGGTCTGGATTTGTTTTCCTTAATTCAAGCGGATCCTCAGGTATGTTTGATCGCTGCACTGTGCACGATGTGTCTCGTGGTTAAACCAGGACTCACAGCAGGGAAGAGCCTCCGACCGCTGCTCAGACACTGCAGGCTCACCGTGTTTGATGAATTTGTTTCTTAGTGAGGGACTGCAACGATTAAGGGATTTGCTTATAGAGGCACTGCCCCAAAAAATATTTATTCAAAATTTAATCAACATTTAAAAGAAGGAAAGGAATGTTTGATTTTATACACACAAAAAAAGAAGAAATAAAAAAGCTTTGAGGTAGAGTTCTTGCGCTATGGAGCTGTTGTTCTACGGCTCAGTCCTCATTGTTATATGTATTGTTGTATGTATTGTAGGGCTGCAACTAACGATTATTTTAATAATCGATTAATCGATGAATCGGATAAAAAAACAAAAGCATTAATTTCCAACCCTTTATTCAAAAACAGAACTGATCTTCAGAAAGTGCACAAACAGGTTGCTCCTTGAACATCCCTGAGCTGTTAAAGTAATAATTAAAAAACAAATGGACTAACACAAAAAACATACATGTGAACAAAAATATGTATATTTTTGTTTAAAAAGGACCTGAGCTGTCAGAACAATAAATAATTTATAAAAAATAAAGAAAAATACAAATCAGAAAACTGAACAGGATTAGTTTGACCGTCAGAACTTGTTCTCTGCACTACACGCACAAACTGAATCATCACCGTGGTGCTCCCGTGCCATATCATGTCGCTTTTGCATATCTTGCAATGAACACACTTTTTAAATGTATTAAGTGTGAAATGCTCCCACACCTTGGCCGGCTGAGGTCGTACTGATTCCTCCGCCATGTTTCAGAACAACGTTACGGGTCCGATGCTCTTTCCTCTGTTGTAAATTGTTTGATCGCATGTTTACTTTTATTGTGAAGAGCATGAAAACGGAAGTGATTTTCCTGTGAAGAGACAGGAAGTCGAATAAGGAACGATAAGTGAAAAGCTAACGTATATGTCGGGTGCAAGAGCGCGGTCTGTTCACTGTAAGTTGTTAAACTGCAGTTTTCAGGAAGTAAAGTGTTCCGTTCTAAACCAGACGTGTCTTGGTCGTCAGTAGTAGTTCCACTTCAACAACCTGCGCTGTGCTCCGCTCTGTTTTTCCCTTTTTTTTCTCAAACATCTCCGCAACTTATTGAGTGGCGTAATAATCGCACGACGTATATATATTGTTCGTAGCTACCTGCAGGTAACCTAGATTCATTTGAAATTCCACATCAGAATATCCTGATGTTGTCTGAGTGTTCACACCAAACGCGTCGTTAATCACGACATTCGCGCCGCGTTCACTCGCCAGGGACCATTTGTAGTCATTTGCGTAACGCACCGGAGAGGGGGCGTGGCTTATCGCCCTGGAGGCCGTTCGTTTAGTGTTCATACAGGTGTATGAAAACTAAACGAACTGATTTAACTGCAATAAACGGACAAAAAGGATGCCGAAATAACTACGTAATTTGTAAAACGTCTGAATTCATGTTTGGTTAGTTCTCTCCACAAGACGACAAGATAATAACTTTTAAAATACTTGTCTTCTCAATGGAGCTCGGATCGGTCGATGCTAGGCTAAGCTAACATTGTAATATTATAATATATAAACCTTGTACAACAGTTCACACATACTAAAGGGTTCTGATTGTAACTTGTTTTTCCCCGCTCAGCATTACCGGCCACAGATGTTCCTGGACAACCTGACGAGCAGCATGCAAAGTGCGGCTGCAGCCAGCACCAGCTCGGCCCTGGTCTCTTCCTCCAGCAGCCACTACGACACCAGCGCCCACGCCGCCGGCTCCATCCACCAGACCCGGGTCATCACAGGGGGAGGGGGCGCCGAAGGAGGGGCGGACAGCGGCATATCGGATATTATTTCACTAGACTGAGCCGCATCTCACTGGACCTCTCCGGGCCTGTTTTCTGTGGCCTTTTTAGTGCAGACTACGTGTACATGCCATGTTGATTTTTTTTTTTTACCTAGAAGCACTCAAATTGGTATACATGAGCACTTTGATGCCCTGAACATTTTCACGATGTTAAAAACTGTATCCAGGTATGTTCTCTTAACGTCAACATTTGGAATACATTCTTGTGTGCTGTCGTACGTACACTACTTTGGTAGCGCCTTGGTTCAGTCCGATGGTATTTTATCCTTGGTTCAGTCCGATGGTATTTTATCCTTGGTTCAGTCCGATGGTATTTTATCCTTGGTTTAGTCCGATGGTATTTTATCCTTGGTTCAGTCCGATGGTATTTTATCCTTGGTTTAGTCCGATGGTATTTTAGCCTTGGTTTAGTCCGATGGTATTTTAGCCTTGGTTCAGTCCGATGGTATTTTATCCTTGGTTCAGTCCGATGGTATTTTATCCTTGGCTTAGTCCGATGGTATTTTAGCCTTGGTTTAGGCCGATGGTATTTTAGCCTTGGTTTAGGCCGATGGTACTTTAGCCTTGGTTTAGTCCGATGGTATTTTAGCCTTGGTTTAGGCCGATGGTACTTTAGCCTTGGTTTAGTCCGATGGTGTTTTAGCCTTGGTTTAGTCCGATGGTATTTTAGCCTTGGTTTAGGCCGATGGTATTTTAGCCTTGGTTTAGGCCGATGGTACTTTAGCCTTGGTTTAGTCCGATGGCGTTTTAGCCTTGGTTTAGTCCGATGGCGTTTTAGCCTTGGTTTAGTCCGATGGCGTTTTAGCCTTGGTTTAGTCCGATGGCGTTTTAGCCTTGGTTTAGTCCGATGGCGTTTTAGCCTTGGTTTAGTCCGATGGCGTTTTAGCCTTGGTTTAGTCCGATGGCGTTTTAGCCTTGGTTTAGTCCGATGGCGTTTTAGCCTTGGTTTAGTCCGATGGCGTTTTAGCCTTGGTTTAGTCCGGTGGCGTTTTATCCTTTGTTTAGTCCGGTGGCGTTTTATCCTTTGTTTAGCTAAATGTTCCCTGGTATTTTACCCCTGGTTTGGTCAATCCTTTTCACTTTACGGGGAATAAATGTGTATTTGATCGTGCCCTATAACAATGACCTGAAGAGCTCGTCTCTTGGCTATCCATATATAGGTGTAGAAGTATTTTAATAGCCCTTCCTCCCTGGCAGAAAGATAAAGGTCTAATACTTTTTCCAGTTGCTCCAGTGTTGGAAATATTTAGGACATTGAACTCATTTATACCAATTTGTTTACTTGCACATACATGTAAATGTGACTTCAGCCGACTCTTGCCTGGTTGGCCTGAACGCTGTGCCGCTTCAGCACGGAGCGGAGTCGGGACGGAGGGACGGAGGGAGAGCTCGGACTCACCGCTCTCAGCAAGACCTCGTTTCACACCACAGCCACGCAAGGGAAAGAACGGTGAAAAAGACTTGTGGACTGATAGACTGATAGACTGTGGACATGGAGGGCAGGTCAGCAATTCAAAGGTTTCCATTGGTTCTAACAGCCGTCACTCATCACTTAAACGAGGTTTGTCACGGGGCAGCTTTCATGTCACACCAACCTAAATGTTCCTTTAGTCAGAGCAATAATAACTGAACCAGTGTTAGCTTAAATCAAGTTGTAAATGTAGTTCAGTCAACAAGCGCAGTTCCCAAAATGTCAAACTATACCTTTTTTAATGGTTTTTTTATTATTTTTATTTTATTAATTGTTCCCACAAATGTGTGCATCAGCTTTGCCTAGCGTGAGACGGTTCATGGGTTCTAACATAATGTGAAAGGAAAGAGTCTGTTTGCCTCTAAGTTGGTGTAAAACATCCGAAAAGTTCATCCTGCCAAAGGTCTGATCGTCAGCTAACGTCTGTTAAAAGTCCGCTCTGTAATTCCTCTCAACTCTGGATGTTGTGTGTTTTTGATGCGATGTGTTGGTTCGGGATGGATGGACGTGATGGGAACATTCGCTCAGTGTGAACTCCTACGCGTAAGCCCGCTTTCTCACAGTTTGACAGCAAGCAGTGAGATGAAGAAGGACAAACAGGGCAGCTACTGCATCACACCAACGTTATCTGGATCGCTGACTGTGCGGCCGTCGGGCGCTCAATCTCAGGGACCTAAACTCCACTAGTCTAAAAATACTGACGCGCCATCAGTGTCTGTAAGTGAAGAACAGATGGTGATGTGAAAGTCAGGCTGACGTATCCATTCTTTAGGTCAGTGTATCTGTTTAATTCCAACATTATGCTAATGGAGTCGGCAGTTTCAAGTGTCCATGTTAAAGGAATGCACCCGCACAATGATCATTTTTACATCGGCTGCTCACCCCGTGTCACCTTGAATACTCCACGGTGAACGGAGGATCAAAGATCCAGATAGATTGAAGTCAACGGGGCAGCGTCAACGGCAAAACTATATCAAAACATCTGTGTGCAAACTTTATGCGCAGGTGTTTTAAAGAGCTGTGTGAGATGCATCTGTTTGGGAGGTAGTGAGCTGGACGAATGGATGAGCTGCACGAGTTGCGTGAGTTTGTAAATGGACGTTTTGATTAAGTTGTGAAAATGAAGTATTCCTTTAAGGCAGCGATGGGGCACACGTGATATCGGGCTGTAAATACAACTGAACTGACAACGGCCAGTTGATGAAGGAACTCAGCGGGCTTAGCTCTCGTGGTACCCAGATGGTCTTGGTTTATGTGAACAGGCTTTTGAGATATGTCTCTTCAGTGAAATAATGTAATGTAGTCTGTGATAATGTGCTAATATGTCAGACTGGAGACATGAAAACTGAAGAACATTCTAGAGGCTGAACTGGAGGGACAGAAAGAGACAAAGACAACCCAAACTATCTGCATGTAGATGTAGCACTGGTGAGGAAATCGGTTTGATTCTTTTAAATCATTTTTGGTGAACAAAGTCTTAGTAAGTAAAGCATAAGTTAAAGAAAAGGCATTCAGGTCCCGGTTCAGTGAAATGACGACAGGCGCTGGTGATTTGAATTGTTTTG
The DNA here is from genome assembly GCF_949748355.1 of Melanostigma gelatinosum. Lineage (NCBI taxonomy): Eukaryota > Metazoa > Chordata > Actinopteri > Perciformes > Zoarcidae > Melanostigma > Melanostigma gelatinosum. The sequence continues at coordinate 29,141,230 of NC_136639.1, forward strand.
TACTCTTCATACTTCATGGGATTTGAAAGATAATCCAGATCACGTGGGCGTTTGTCCTCTCACACACGTTCACGGACTCGTTGCTTCAGATGCACCAGGTTCACTCCAGGACGGTTTAATACAACATGCTCTTTTGTTTTCCTGTATCTGTAAACTTGCATCATTTTGAATTGTGGTACCATGTGTGGTTCTTTAAAATGATTATTAAAAGGTTTCTTTTTTTATTCACAGAAGTTGAAAAGTTTTTCACTAAAAGTGACAAATAATCACCGTTGATGAAGCGCTGTTCCGGTAGAACAGCTTTTATGTGGTCACATGATTAATTACATGTATAACGAGCCAATCAGCCACGTGGATTCAGCCCTCATCTGCCCCACTGTTCATTCTTTAAAAACTAATGTTTCCTTTATTTTGTGAACTCTTCAATGTCTCAATATGTGTATAATATATGTATATGTGTGTATATATATATATAAATATGTAATCGCGATTAATCTCATTGTTATGGCAAAGTTCAATCATGAATTATAAAGTAGTGTATTGTGCACTTTTATTTTAAAGTACTGCTATATGAACAAAAGGGCAATAACATTTGGTTCACGAGATGCAGGCAGCATGTTTCATACTTAATGTGAATATAATTCATACTTTGTTGGCATCTTATTCTGAAAACCGGATGTTGGTCTGAAGAAACCGGATGTTGTCTCACGTTAATGTTTCCGCTAACTGTCAAAGTCCTTCACTCGCTCCGATCTGTGCGTTTAAATGTGTTTACGGTGAATGTCAGCGTAGAGGTGCACTAACATGTGAGTGTCTCACGCAGCCGAGGAAACTGGACACGGAGCAGGCAGGTCCACATCGTCCCCTGCTGGCTGACCGTCTGCCTAACAGCCCTGAGCTGGGCTTCACGGGTCTTCATCTCCAACCCACATCCTGTACTTGAACCAGCGGCACTTTTCTCTTTGAAGTGCCGCGGAGTTAGCCTGCTAGCTAACCTGAGACAGCTAAGCTAAGAGTGCACACTCACAGCCGAAGTGTAAACTAGTCGTAGCGGTCCGTAGTCGGTGCCTAAGAAACACCGCTGCCACCAATGTGACCGAGCGTCCTGGGTTCTGTATGAGGTGCACTTATAAGACGGTAATAAGCGGAGTCGGGAGACCAGACATCTGTTTATTACCCAGCACTAGTGTGTGTGTGTGTGTGTGTGTGTGTTGGATGGCTGGATGATATATAGATAGTGTACCACAGCAGGGAGGCTCCGTACTCTGAACCGAGATAAGGCAGACTTTGTGACTACTTTTAACCTCGACAAAGGCAGCACAGACCACATCCCCTCCCTCTGTTCCTACCTTTCACAATAAAAGCACTAGACACGTAGACCGTTTACCTGAAGGAGCTCAAATTCACTTAAAAGGAAGCGCCATACAACAGCTAGCAGTAGCTTAGGCTATACAACGGTTGACCCGCTTTGGGTCGATAGCATCCTGCTGGTCTGTCCTCTGCCTACAAGAATCACAACCTTCTTACTTTGCTTCATGGTGGCTATGAATCATTTTGATATGAAATCTATTTCATAAATGTTTAGAGTTTAGTTCTATTTATTTTAGCTAACTCGAGCCGATCGGTATCGGGGCTGATCCGGGCGTGCTTTCTTGGATTCGGCTCAAATAAAGCCGATCAAAATGTGACCCTCTCTTGTTTAGGCCGTGTCGGCCTGCTCGTGCTGCAGCGCCGCGCTCCTCGACGGCGCCTCTACACGGGGAGCATCATTGTGAAAACGTATTCGGTGGAGACCGCGAGTGACTGTTCTAACACAAAGTTAGCGAAGCGCCGCAAAAGATGGTTTACGAGGTGAAGGAAGCATCACTCTGTCACACCGCTACACTACCAAGAACTCAGCTGAGTGACACGTCTGCTCTTTGGAGGGTCGCTCTCAGGGGTCACATTCTTCCAAGTCAAGTTTCGTTAACTATAATTTAAACCAGGGGTCTTCAATGTTTTTCAGGCCAAGGACCCCCAAAGTGATAGAGAGATGGAGCAGGGACCCCCGACTATATACATTGTGTTTTATATTCAATGGGCCTAGTACCATGTATAAACATACCTCTTTATTGTGCATTCAATACTAAGCTGTTCAAATAATACACAGGTTCATACAGGGGCGGACTGGCCATCGGTCCTACCGGGGGAATCCCCGGTAGGACCGTGTATATGTGCAGGAAATGAGCTGGAAAATGAAATTGGAGCAGTAAAAGAGTTGTGGTGCTGGTAGAGGAGGGAGGTAAGGAGGGTTCAAGGAAGCGTTGAAGGGGAGACACTACAGGAGACACGGGTGAAGAGTTCAACCAACAGACATCACCATGACAACTTCCCCGATTGATAACTTTCATTGAGACTGTTCTTTTTGGATTAACAAGTTTTTTGAAATGTGATGTATTAATATTAAATATGAGCTCATTTGCAAACATTTCCAGAACAGAAATGTGAACATTGGATGAAGTTCAAAATTCTTGTTTCATTTTGTCTGCATATTCGAGTCGAACGTTTCTTCTCAGTCAGAAGATCTCAGCAGCCGTAACATATTAGATTTACATGTTTTCAGTGATAGAACGCTGAGAACAAAGCGCTCTGTGTGAACCTTCAGCACATGGAGAGCAGTGAGAGTAAAGTCTGCTGCATGTAAGAGCTGCTGAAGTGAGTTGATGAGGAAACGTCCTTTAAAGAGACGTTTAGTTACATTACTCACATTTAGAGACTCTACAGCTGAACAGAGTCACACATGAACTCACAGATATCACCATGAAACTTCACCACTTCATCACTCACATCAACACCATGATTTATTGTGTCACACGTTTACTGAAATGTTGTGTTTAATATGCAAATGAGGCATTATTTATGGTAACTTTTGGTGAATTTAGTAGAAATCTACAGAACAAACAAAGTAGTAAAATAAACACTAATTCATATTTTGGATGTGTTCTTGTTATTGTTGCAAAATAGCCCAAAATCTCTAAATTGACTGAAGCATGAAAAACTACGTTTTTGCTTGTGTCTCCTTAAAAAAAGAAAGAAGTTGGGAAACATCCTTTCAAATGTGTTTAAAGATGCGTTAGAAGAAGCAGCAGCTGTGAATACTCGGCTGTACTCTTCTCTCCATCCACCGTGTTGCTTCAGTCAACATGTCACTCTTCTGCTGTCCAGAGTTTAACCTTTAAACAAAGAATGAACATCAGAGGGTTTGAATCTCCATCTGAGCTTCAGTGAAAGCACACGTATGAAAGGGAGAGCTACCTTCAGCCTCCACAGGGGAGCAGTACAACCTCAAGTACAACCACCCAGACCACCACGCTGACCCACACCTGTGAAACACATGGAGATGTGAATGAAACCCGCAACTCACCTTTTCCCCACAGCAGTCAAACCCCTCTGCTTGTTAGATGGTCTAGATTTGATCAGAACATCTGAGGTAAGTGAGTAATGTTCTTCTGTCGACCTGTTCTTCCATTCACAGCGTTGAGGAGCCCATGTACTCGGCGTTGTCGGGGATCTCTAATTTGCAATCGGCCGATATTATTTTGGCCAAACATTGATTCTGTGATCTCTGCTCCAGCGTAGGACAACCACAAATAGGCTTCAAATGTTTACAATATCTGGCTCCGCCCCTGTTTCTGGCTTCTGGAGCTTTCAACCACATCTCAGGATGTTTTTCCATCGAATGGAACTGGCTCATAGGGAACCGTAATGCATGAAACAAGTGCCCTGTTTCTCTGAATAAATAAGATCCTGATCTCACAAAAGTTTTCATGAAAAACAAACAAAGGGTCTGCTTCTGTTTTTCTAAATCAATGAGAGACTCCTAATCCCAAGAGAAGCTTTGGAGAGCGCCATCTCATGGAAGCAAACGCGGCCCACCTTGTTAGTTCGGTCCAGTTTATTTTCTTGGTTTGAGTCTTTGGAAGACTAACGTATTTAGACGTTTAGAAAAACAGACGATTAGAAAAAATTATCCTAAAAAAGTCAATAATTAATCTGTTTTTATTTCTTTGGGATCAATTTTTTTTCCCACAAAGTGAACTGTTTTTTGATCTTGCGAACCCGACTCTCAGTGCTTACGTGGCTTTTTCTTTCAATTCAGCGAGGCCTCAAATGTAACACAAATATCCCCACAGTGACCCCTGTCAAGTGTTTGTAATCTTTGTGATATGTTCAGGGGACACGAAGCCAAATGAATCATTGTACACTCAACATGTCACGTCAGATGACAACCAGAGAGCCGGCGCGGTCACCGCGGGTCAGGAAATACGGGGAAAGCATCGCGCAAAATGGGGGAAAAGTCAACTTGGGAAATCAGACATGTGAAGACTGAGGTTGAGTTAAGGCCAGAGCCATCCTCAGGTGTTTGTTTGCTTCCTGTCAAACTGCAGGGCTACAGAAACAAAACACAATTTGCCTTTCATTTCCCAACATGTACAGATGAAATGACCGTCATGGCCGGCTTTAACTGCTCGGGGTCCCAGCGATGAGTTGTGGGCTTTAAACCGTTGTGCTTTGTGTGTGTTCCCGTCACCTTCAAATGGACTGCATTCAAACAGTGTTGATCCGAAGCACTGGACATTCTGCCTCTAATTCACACACTTACACACCGATGGCGGCCTGTTGGTGCCCCTTCCATCTGGTAGGAGGCTGAGGTCCATCAGGACCAAGACCTCACGACACATGAACAGTTTCTTCCCGGCCACAGTCGGGCTCATTAACAGAGCCCGGGACCCCCACTGACTCTGTCATCCCCAGGACAAACTCCCACCAGTCACTCCCCCGCACATCCCTTCTATCCACTCGACACTTTCACACTACACTTCATCTCACTGGTCTATAGTCCTGTTACCTGTCCGCTTGTGCACTCGACTTCACTTTATTTTATATTTCACTTTATCTTATATTTTCTGTAAATTTAATTAGTTTCTACTTCGCATTGTTGATGATGTTGATTGTTGTTAAATATTACGCACCTCCCGTCATGTCAAATTCCTTGTATGTTCAACATACAATGCCAATAAACGGTTTCTGATTCTGATTCTGATTACGTTGTGCCTCACTGTGTGGAAGTGACTGGGATCGCTCTTTGTGTGTAAGGCAACATCAGGCTTATACATTTCTTTCATAACTTTGTAAAACATTGATATGAATGTACTGACAGCTCACTTATAATGGGACATAAACAGAACTGAATTTAATGGATCGGCCCCATCGTAACCAACACCCAATCCAGAGGCATTGACCGGATATCAGTGTTGGATCTGTGCGTCCCTGATTACAACACGACTGTATTCTCTAGAATTACAAATGATTAGATCTGAAGATTAACCTGCCACACTCATTCAACACAAGAACATAGTCATGTCAACATAAAGTGGAGAGCAACACACACACACAAGCGTATAGCATGTGCTTCCATCCATGAGGACACATTCTGAACCCTTACTTTAACCTCGGCCTGATCCCAGTTTTAACCCTAACCCCTGAGCCAAGTCCAGATCCTGAGACAGGCTCTTGATCGACCAGAAATGCCTTCATTTCAACAACAAAGCCTTTCACAGCTGTAATAGGTTCTTCAGAAGCAGAAGTTACACACACACAACCCAGAGCAGCGAGCCTTTATTACGCGTGGCATGGTGCTGACTGGCAGACAGAGGCAAGATCCCAATTATTGTTGGAATGAACAGCTTGCTGTTGCTCTCGGCGAGGTGGCCGGGAGGCTTGTTAGGGTTTCCTTGCTGTGGGAGCTCCTCCTCTGGGAGCCTTCAGCTAACGTCGGTCTGGGAGCCTTGTTACCCGTCAGCCCCGGTCCTCAACACAGCTCTGCTAAATGAACAATTATCCTGGAAACCAGTGAGCCAATATTATGGAGCTTAGACTAGCTGTGTTTTATTTTTCTCAGGTATCCGTTCGCTGGTGTTCTGTGCTGTGCTGTAATTGCATCATTTACACAGTTTGTAGGCTATAGTCCGTTACAAGAATCAGTTCAGACTGCGATCCTGACTGTGAGAGTCCAGCAGGAGAAACCACACCGAGCTATTCCAGACTGTTGTGTCTGCAGCCCACAGACAACCCGTCTGAAATAGTTTAAACGATAATTAAAAGATATAGAACCCAAAATACTTTTCACCGGTTTACCAGATACGCCCAACATTTTGTCATTAGAGCAGAGTTAAATCAGAAGATCAGTTTAATGTCAGGGTGTCCAGTGCACCAGCTCTAGGTCTCGGATGTGTTTGACCGAGCTGAGCTCTGTCAGTACTGAGAGGTTCGTTTTGGATTCCATCAACTCCTTTCACTGCCACCGTTTAGGACGAGGGAGCTGTGGATGAAGATCCACCGCTGTGACTGGTGCGATAGAGTGTCATGAAGGAGTCCACTGATTCTGAGTGGAGGGAAAATGTTGGCATGAGTAGGGCCCCTTTAGGGCCCCTGTGTGACACAGTTAACGAGACCGGAGGAAGCAAAAGTACGAGCACCAGTTCTACTGGTGAGTGGAACAAAGTGAGTGTGGCGAATATTACTTTAGCAGTTTGGGGTTAACAGACGTAGTCATCGCATAGTTTGATCAAAAGTCATAGTATAGTATGTAAAAACAACAACATCAATAAAGTCATCGTATAGTATGTAAAAACAACATCAATAAAGTCATAGTATAGAATGTAAAACATACTACACTATTACTTTTGACTTTTGGACATACTATACTATAACCTTTTTAGAAATATTATACCAAAGCCTTTTTTGGACACACTGCACTATGACTTCCATCCATCCATCCATTTTCCTCCGCTTATCCGGGGTCGGGTCGCGGTGGCAGCAGGCCAAGCAGGCTGACCCAGACTTCCCTCTCCCCGGAAACATGTTCCAGCTCATTTTGGGGGATCCCGAGGCGTTCCCAGGCCAGCTGGGAGATGTAATCCCTCCAACATGTTCTGGGTCTTCCCCGGGGTGTCCTCCCAGTTGGACGTGCCTGGAAAACCTCCCGTGGGAGGCGTCCAGGAGGCATCCTGATTAGATGCCCGAACCACCTCAGCTGACTCCTTTCGACGCAGAGTAGCGGCTCGACTCCAAGTTCCCTCCTGATGACCGAGCTCCTTACCCTATCTCTAAGGCTGAGCCCGGCCACCCTACGGAGGAAGCTCATTTTGGCCGCTTGCAGCGGCGACCTCGTCCTTTAGGTCATGACCCAGAGTTTGTGACCATAGGTGAGGGTAGGAACGTAGACCGAGTGGTAAATTGAATTCCGGCTCAGCGCCCTCTTCACCAAGACGGTCCGGTGCAGCGCCTGCTTTACTGCTGCAGCCGCACCGATCCGCCTGTCAATCTCCACCTTACCCTCACTCGTGAACAAGACTCCGAGATACTTGAACTCCTTCGCTTGAGGTAGGCACTCCGTCCCCACCTGGAGGGAGCAATCCACCGGTTTCCAGCAGAGCACCATGGCCTCAGATTTGGAGGTGCTAACTCTCATCCCGGCCGCTTCACACTCGGCTGCAAACCGCCCCAGTGAATGCTGGAGGTCACGATCCAAGGAGGCCAACAGGACCACATCATCTGCAAACAGCAGAGAGATGATCCCGAGACCCCCAAACCTGATGTTCTCCGCCCCCAGGCTGCGCCTATATATCCTGTCCATGAAAGTCACGAACAGGACCGGTGACAAAGGGCAGCTCTGGCGGAGGCCAACACCCACCGGGAACGTGTCTGATTTATTGCCGAGAATGCGGACACAGCCCCTACTGCAGTCGTACAGAGACCGGATCGCCCGTTGTAATGGGTCCGGCACCCCATACTCCCGCAGCACCCCCCACAAGAACCCCTGAGGGACCCGGTCGAAAGCCTTCTCCAAGTCCACAAAGCACATGTAGACTGGTTGGGAAAACTCCCAGAACCCCTCCAGTAGTCTTGCAAGGGTAAAGAGCTGGTCCACTGTTCCACGGCCGGGACGGAATCCGAATTGCTTCTCTTGAATCTGAGGTTCGACAAACGGTCAGAACTTCCTTTCCAGCACCCTGGTATAAGCCTTCCCCAGGAGGCTGAGTAGTGTGATACCCCGGTAATTCGAGCATGCTCTCCGGTCCCCCTTTTTGAAGATGGGAACCACCACCCCGGTCTGCCAGTCCATGGGAACTGATCCCGACCCCCAAGCGACATTGAAGAGGCGTGTCAGCCAGGACAGCCCAACTATGTCCAGCGCTTTCAGAATCTCAGGGCAGATCTCATCCACCCCCGGCGCCTTGCCACCAAGGAGCTTTTTAACTCCCTTAGCGACCTCTGCCAGGGATATCGGTGAGCCCCCCCCCAGGTCCTCAGGCGCTGCCTCCTCTGCAGAGGACATGTTGGTCGGGTTTAGGAGTTCCTCAAGGTGCTCTTTCCACCGCCCGACAATGTCCCCGTCCAGGTTAGCAGTCCCCCCCTGCTGAGAACAGCCTGGGGTAAGCCCTGCTTTCCCTTCCTGAGCCGTCGGATGGTTTGCCAGAACCTCCTTGAGGCCAACCGAAAGTCCTTCTCCATGGCCTCCCCGCACTCCTCCCATGCCCAAGTTTTAGCATCCGAGACCACCGCAGCTGCAGCCCTTCTGGCCTGCCGGTACCTCTCAGCTGCTTCAGGAGACCCCTGGGCCAACCAGGCCTTGAAGGCCTCCTTCTTTAGCTTGACGGCTTCCCTCACCTCCGGTGTCCACCACCGGGTTCTCGGGTTGCTTCCGGCCACAGCTCCTAGCGGCCGCGTCCACAATAGAGGCTTTGAATATGGTCCATTCGGATTCCATGTCCCCAACCTCGCGCATGCGCAGGTCGAATATTTATATCAACAAAGTCACGTGTGACCTCGGATGACCCCCGTCGTCTATAAGTTCTGGTGTCATCCTGAGCTCAGTCCTATGGAATCTTCTCGTGAGTTCACGGGATTCCGAGTGACCAAGAACTCTGGCGGTCATCCAGGATTCATAGAACCGTAGTTACATTCGTAACTTTCGTTCCATTTCAACCTTACTTACCAGGCTTGCCCTTGGTGTGGAGACACTCTTGGTAGTGACCCTTCACCCCAGATGGCCGAGCGCAGCCGCTCGCCTTGTATGTATAGGCAATGGCCTCCACTATCCAGTGGGACAGGTGCTGTTTTTTTTCCTTTTTTAAAAGGAGCACAGCCCTTCTTAGGCTCACCATAACTGACTATGCAGGCGGTGGCTTCCACATAAGCTCTGAGGGCCCACACTGGGCACAGCAGCCTTGACCTCTCCTCTCCCAATGGGGGGGGGGGTCAACTTTGCCAGCTGCATAGGCCGGTTTATATGTGAACGTATCCACACCCTTGGGAGAAACACTGCATTAGGCCAGAAAGTGACACCCAAGCCATCTGAGTTCCACCTCAGACATGATTCTTCCACTGATAGGGCATGCAGCTCGTCCCCACATTGAGCTGAATTGATGGCAAGGAGAAAACCGTCTTGCCGATAGCCATCTCGGCTCCGCCTGTGCCAGGGGTTCAAAAGGAGACAAGCATAAGGTGTCCAGTACCAAGGGTAGGTCCCATGCAGGGGAGACCGGCCCTTATCCAGGAGGGACTGTAGAAACTCAGTACAGCAGGCACGGGGCGCTGTACTGGGACCTTGTTCTGAGCCGCACACCAGTCGGAGAACAGCTTCCACCTGTTTCTTGTACTGCAGGCAGGTAGACCGCGCACTGGCATTCAGAATAGTCAGCCAGACTGGTTCTATGCAGCCACTCAGCCTCCGGTCAGGCCCTCCCGTGACCCATAGTTGAAGGCGGCAGGGATTGGAATGCCAAATCCGACCTTCTAGTTGCGACAGGAGATCCCTCCTGTCGGGGAAGAACTCTGACAAGCTTGTAGCAAAATCAAAGGGAATGGTGGAAAGGAAAAAAAAAGATCCTCTGGCTACGTGTGAGCCAGGGCATCTTGACCCAGAGGGCTGGTCCTCTCCGTCAGGGAGACCCAGTGGGGGCAGTGGGTCGACACGTCTGGATGCAGCCGCCACTCTCATGGTTGAGGCTTGTGACGGAACAGGAAAACCACAACCTGGTTTCGTTCTCCTGGTGGGTACATTGCCCACAGGCTGGTCAGGCAAGGGGTCTCCCAAGTCAGAAGGCCACGGTGATCCCCATAGCAACTTCTGCAGATCTGGTGCCCCCTTGATAGTTTATGGGAAATCATAGCAGCGGTGTTGTCCAACCGGACAAGCCCATGCTCTCCCTTCAAATATGGAAGGAAGTGCTTGAGCGCTAGCTCTAGAACCTGGACCTGCCCCTGCGGTCTTTCAGCAGACAACTGCCCCCAGGCTGTCCTGTTCTGTCACACTGCACCCCGCCTTGAGAGGCAGGTATCTGTTGTGACAATCTCCTGGTGGAATGGAACCGAGCCCCTGGGGCTCGGTTCCTGGGACACTGTTTGCCAGATATGCACTCCCTCCATGGGGATAGTCAATCGGCACTGTTTTGACAATATTATTGCCCTGTATCTGTGCCACTTGGCATCCAAGTGAAGGCTGTTCAGCCATCCGCAAACCCAAGGGAGCGACAGTTGAGGCAGCTGTCAGTTTACCCAATAGTCGGAGAAAAGGATGTAGGGCAACCGTCTGCCCCCTCGGAAGAGGGAGAGGTTGTGGGGGTTGTTAGGTTATGCTCTGAGAAGGGCTCAGGTAGCTCCTCTCCATGTTCACCTTGAGGCCCACCGGGCCACGTGAGAGAAGGCGAGCAGTGTCCTGTGGCGCCTGAAGCCAGGATGGCGCCTAGGTCAGCCAGTCGTCTAAGTACGGCAGTATGTTCATGCCCTGCGGGGGGAAAGGACAGCAGTAACACACTGTGAACACCCATGGGGAGATGGGAGAGTCCGAATGTAAGCACCCAGGACTGAAAGTTGTGGTGATGCACCATGGGAACATGAGAATAGGCGTCGATAGACGTGAACCACTCTCCCTTGGAAATCTGCCGCTGGGAGAAAGAACCCCGACAGCCGGCCCGGAGACATCTCCTGGGGGGGGGGGGGACGTAGGTAGGGTTGTATAGGTAGCGGTCCGGCCTCTCAGCAGGATGCCGAGGCCTCTTGCGGTTACTAGGGTAAGCTGGAGGCTGAGAAAACGGTCTTGTGGGGCCAAAGTGGGACCCCTAGATCTGGGGGTGCAGGCATGTCCCTGCAAAGACCAGAGAACTGCTGCCTGGTCTGGCTAGCTCTAACAGTCTGCTGAAGCGCCTGTATAGCAGCTGACTAGAACAGCTCACCCGGTTCCACTGGGACAGTACGGAGGGTCCTCCTACATGTCTCAGATAGGGGCGACTGCGCCAGCCAAACCTGGCGGCGAGTCTGAACCAGGGTGGACATCATACATCCATGTTCCCTCGACATGAGCGCAAACGCCTGCAATGAAGCATCACTGAGCGGAAGCGTCGAAGTAGCCCGCTGCAGAGAATCTGCGAGGGAAAGCATGAGGTGGGAGAGGGAGTTGTCGATACGGTGCACAGCGCTGCTGTGTCATAAGCCCTGGATAGCAGGTCATCTTTGACCTGACATTGGGTCGACGGCACCTGGCATCGGGCCTCAGAGTCTCCTCAGGGGAAACTATGATGGACGCAATAGTCGTCTAACTGGCTGACATACGTGCAAGGCCAGATTTTCCACCTCCTGCATGGTCTGATGTAAGGCGGGAGAGAGCCCTGGTGTCTCCACCATGCACGCAACTCCCTCAGATATTCCTCGGAGGGAGGAACAGAAAAGGTGGTGAGGGCGGGAAGGCGCCTGAAGAAGGCACTCACAGGTGGATGTTCCAGCTGCTGTGTATGCCAGGCGTGCAAGCGCCATACAAATGACCAGGGTAGGTTGGGCTGGATTCAGCTGCCCTGACAGGGGGAGGTAGACCTCACGCATCAGGTGTTCCACTTCGGCCAGCCTAGCAGACCTTACTGCTCAAGGCGTGATGCCGCAGGTCCTGCCTGGGTTCTCCGAGAGGCCCTGCCTCAGAAGCTCGAGGCTAGGGCAAGAGGTCAGGGCCGTCCTCAGGCTGAAGAGGAGCTATACAGGTCCTACAGCCGGGAGAGTTTAACATGGCCGCGATTCTGGTGGAACCCTTGTCCCACTAGTTGATGCGGAATTCCAAATCAGTCTGAGCGGGAGCGCTCTGCTGAATGTTGAGAGAACAGGCAGGGGGCAGTCAGTGGAGAGTGATCCTTCGGACACTCTTCACTTGGCCAGCCGCTGCGGATATTGGTGACCCACAAGTTAGCCTGAGCGAGAGCACTCTGCCACTGTGGAAACAGGTCAGGCAAAGTCCCTATCGTGAGAGGGGAGCGAGGACACTCTCTTCACTAAGCTAGTTGCTGCAGATATTGGTGTCCCCCCAGTTAGCTTGAGCGAGAGCACTCTGCTACTGTGAAAAACGGACAAAAAGAACACAGTCCGTACAGTGAGAGGGGAGCGAGGACACTCTCTTTGCTAAGATAGCTGCTGCAGATATTGGTGTCCCACCAGTTAGCTTGAGCGAGAGCACTCTGCCACTGTGGAAACAGGTCAGGCAAAGTCCTTATAGTGAGAGGGGAGCGAGGACACTCTTCACTAAGCTAGTTGCTGCAGATATTGGTGCCCCACCAGTTAGCTTGAGCGAGAGCACTCTGCTACTGTGAAAACGGACAAAAAAGACCACAGTCCTTACAGTGAGAGGGGAGCGAGGACACTCTCTTCACTTGGACAGTTTCTGTAACTCTTGGTGTGCTACCAGTTAGCCTGAGCGAGGGCACTCTGCTAACTGATGTCCGCTACCGATATGGCCATAATGTTTACAACAATCAATGGACACAATCAGAGTATTAGCTTAGTCTAGTTAGCCGGAGCGAAACGCTCTGCTAACTGATATGGCGTAATGTTTACAGCAATCAATGGACACAATCCAGCATTAACTTAGTCTCGACAGCCGTAATGCGTAAAAACATCAATGGGCACAACCTCAATGTTGCTTTAGTATAACTAGCATTCACGGAGTTAGCCTGAGCGAGCACACTCTGCTAACTGTGATAGTTGTAATGCTACAAAGTTGATGGCCACAGCCCCAGTACCAGCTTTGTTTAGCTAGCTTCCCACTGAGTTAACCTGAGCGGGGACGCTCTGTTAACTGTGACAGCCGTAAGGCTACAAAGTTGATGGACGCAGTCCCAGCTAGCATCTCACCAAGTTAGCCTGAGTGAAGACACTGCTAACTGCGAATTACGTCAGATGTAAAGATTAAATCTCAATGGACACAACGCCAATGCCGATCTAGTGTCTCACCAAGTTTGCCTGAGCAGGAACACTCTGCTAACTGTGATAGCCGTAACACTGTGAAGGGCGGGCCGACAGCGTAATTCTACGCTCTCGTTAGCGCGCCACTCGATTAACTAGAGCGGAAGCGCTCTGCCAACCGTGGAACCAACAACTGTTATAGAAAACAATGTCAATCGATCTTACCGATTGCTGTCATCACGACTTAGGTGGCCCTTATCAGACTGGTGACGACCGATGATAGGGGCGTCCACCAGTCCGGGGCTCGATGTCCGAACGCCGAACACACCGTTCCCTCCGAAGAGGGACAGCTCGTCGCAGCCTTTGGAGGGCGAGAGAACCGCAACTCCGACCGGTTGTCACAAGGCTACAGCGACGAGCTCTAATATGTCTTGATCGTAGACACATCTTTGTTTATGCTACCATGGTAGCTAACCTGCTTCGCGAGAAGATGAAAAAGGACTGAGCTCAGGATGACACCGGAACTTATAGACGACCGGGGTCATCCGAGGTCACACGTGACTTTGTTGATATAAATATTCGACCTGCGCATGCACGAGACGGAAGATATCCAGTGTGAAGCACTGCCTCTGGCGGTCAGTAAGGATGAAATAGAAGAAAAAAATCTCTATATTTACGTCCCCGGTGTGTAAAAGGCCTTTAGACGAGTTAAACATGACGCTGTGTTTTTTATTATGAGGTCGATGCCCTGTAGCGATCTATCATAAGTCATAAACCCTGCAGAGCCACAAATGTGCACAAGACACTACGTGTGTTGGTGAATGAACGTCACCACATTGAAGAAGTGATGTCTGACCGTGCACATAGTAAAATAAATTCAATCAGTTGTGTATAGTAAGTAGTACAAAAAAAGCACTTGTGTAGGATTGCTACTCTGTTTAGCTGTTGGAAGTTGTATCGGGGGAGAAAACATCAGATTGGTGCATCGAGCCTCCAGTTTTTAGATACGTTCACGTCAAGGCACGTACACTTAGTATTAGCGCAGCGCTACTTGAGTGACAGAATTACTACTGACAAATAATGATGTATAAGCACCGGGCATTACCACGTGGCTGTACATTTAGGCATGGCAGGGCCACCATGACTGAATGAATGAGGAGGAAACACTGATGTATGTAACTGATACTCTACATGTTACAGTGTGTGTGTGTGTGTGTGTGTGTGTGTACCTGCAGGAGATGTGCTGTCCTTCACAGGTAATATCATCCAGATGTAGTGAGGTTGTATCCGAAACCTCAGTCTCCTACATCTTTGCTTTCATGTGGCTCTTTGGGAGATTTGCTGTCAACAGTGATGCAGGTTACAATCCCAGATTTCTACACACACACACACACACACACACACACACACACACACACACATACACACTCTCTCTCTCAACTGCCCTCTCCCTGAGGGCCTCTTGATGAAGACATTAGGCTAACGTTACCTGGTTTGTAATCTCTTGCCCTCTTAAGGCTGGAGTCTATGCAGAGGCAGTACCATTTGGACTGTTTTGTCACGTGACTGGAGCTTTCTAACAGACTGTCAAAAATACAAAAGTTATCGTGTTCTTTAATTTGAGTTAGCAGCACCAAAAACATCAAGCTAGTTATAATGCTAGTTACCTCTGTAGCTAAAGTTAGCCAGTGATGCCAAAAAACGTTTTCACTAAAATGAATACCAATGAATGCTGTTTCACTTCTGCACATGTTAGCGCACCTTGCTAAAGTAACTTAACACCGACCAATGGGTGACGTCACAGACTACGTCCACTTCTTATAGACAGTCTATGGGTAACACACTGACTGTGGATGAGAACCTCACACAACCCCACTTCAAATCATCCAAACTATCCCTTTAAAGATTGACTTTGGCTAAAATCTTGTTTTCTCTGCTCATGTACTGTGGTTAACATTCTCAAACGAAGGTTCTGATATCTGATGTCTGTGAACCACGGCCCCAGCAGAGCGACGGAGCAGTGGTTAAGAGGACTGTTTGTCTGCTCCCATCGTCTGTTGCAGTGTTGTGGGCTAGCATGACCGGGCTCTGACTTATTTGTCAGGCAAAGCAGACCCACAGCTGTGTTTGTTAGGCTGTCAACAGATCAGTCATCAGTATCAGGCCCATGTTGCCTCTTTGTGTTTTTTTTTGTTTTCTTTTACCATATTTGCATATTAAATGTTCCATATCCCCCAATCCGGTCGACGCAATTGGCAGGTGCACCCGGGACCGAGCGCTGCATTCAAGGGCTCTGCCTCCTCCAACAATCACCTTGAGGGTGTGGTGAGGGCTGGCTTTAACATTTGTAATGCAAAGCAGGAAATAAGAATGTTAAATATAGTGCTGATACGACCACTTGTTTGAAGGAGTCTGAGACTTGAAGCCTTTACACGACGATGGAACGATGAAACGGGACATCGGCCTCGAGAGGTTGAGCACTGACTTTAGGCCGTAGATTCCCGTCGAGACATTTTCATCCCAGTGAAATGCAGATTTGTTTTTCATTTGGTAAGAAATGTCAATATTAACACCGGCTTTGATTTGTTTCGTCACAGAAAAGTCAAATAATTTAGTTTCCAGCTCCACGTTAAAGTGTGCTGTACCTCATGTATCTAATGTTTTATTGTTTGTTTGTTTTTCTCTTCTCGTACTTTATTTACTTATTTATTTTATTGAGCAAAACATTTAGTAAAAAACAAGTGCAGACAAGTACACGAACACATATACGACCCAATAAATGACATTAAAAAGAAAGACAAACTGAGGAGAATACCATTTAGTTTAGACCAGGGGTGTCAAGCGTTAGGGTTAGGGTTAGGTTCGGAGCGGGGCCCTCCTAAGAGGGCCACGAGGGGCACTGGCACAAGGGGGCTGTCCTTTAAAAAGGCTTTAATAAAAACCCTGAGGATAAAAAACAATTTTATTAAAAACAGCCTGACAGCAGAGCAACACACACACACAGCTATACGCTTGTGTGTGTGTGTGTGAGTTTGACACCCCTGCTCTAGACTGATGAGTGAGTGTGTGTGTGTGTGTGTGTGAGAGGGGTGTTGAGTGAAGAAAGAACTTTTTGCCTTTACTCGTCACATAATCCAACACGAATGGATAAAAGTTGATTCGGTGTAGGAGGGCGATGAACAAGCCTTTGAAGTGATTCTCTGCTTCGGTCAATGTGATCTCAGTCTCGTGTGCCAATGGAAACCTGATCTGATGAACGGGGCGTTTTCAAACGTTCGTCAACTGGCTTTTGCCGAACTGTTGCTGAGCAACCGATCCGGTCAGCGAAGCGTACCTTTAATGTCTAAATAAATATTCAACTGGCTTTCTTCTGCACTGTGTTGGAACAGAATGATGGAGAGGAGGAATGCACGGCGTTCCCTTTCCTTCTCCTCGGGGCTGCATTAGAGACCATCTTCACAGCAGAGAGTATCCGACAGAACACTTGTGTTGCTTGTGATTGTCTGTCACAGCCTTCACAATTGACGGCGTCTTTTGTCCTCACAACTTTAATAAAATGTCCACACCAGATATTGTTCTGTATGTTTTGTCGTCCTAAAAATCCAGATATAGAATTTAAATATGCTTTATCCAAGATTGGGAGCATTTAAGGCTCTCAACGTGGCAACAGCTGATTCCATTCCATTCTTTTGACATGTTTTTAAGAATACATAGTTGTATTGTCTTCATCTCCTTCTGTATGAATTCATGTTCCAGGCACATTACTGACTTTCCTTCTTCCCCAGAGTCTTTGTGCTTTCTCTCCTCTCAGGTTTCATGGATCCTGGTTTTATCTGGACCCTGGTCCTTCCTCCAGCCATGGCCCTGCTGACTCCAACTGCTGATATCACTTTTATTATTACTCACATTACTATTTTATATTACCGATACCATTAACGCACATTCCTGACTTTGCTTCTTCACCAGTCTTTGTGCTTTCTCACCTCACAGGTTTCCATGGATCCTGGTTATATCTGGACCTGGTCTGGCCCCCTGCTGTGGTTCTGTCATATGCATTGAATGTGTTATAACTCTGTTATGCTATTCATTCTGGACACATGACATCTATCACACTTCTGTCCATCCTGTGAGAGGATCCTCCTCTGTTGCTCTCTAAGGTCTCTCCCTCTTTTCTCCCCCTCAAAGGGTGTTTTGGGGAGTTCTTCCTGTTCTGATGTGAGGGTTCCGGGTCAGAGGATGTCGCATGTGTACAGATTGTAAAGACCTCTGAGGCAAATTTGTGATTTGTGATTTTGGGCTGGACAAAAATGAAAAATTGAATTGAATAAATCAGGCTAGAAATGATATATCAACAAACCCTTCTGTAAGAAAACCTTCTGAGAAAACGTCCTTTAAAGAGATGTTTAGTTAAATTACATTTTAAAAACATTACAGGTGAATAGGGTAAAAAAATAATTAATAGATATCACCATGAAACTTCACCAGTTGATTATTTACATGAAGACAATTATTGTTTAAATATGAAGCATTATCAAAAGCTAGCTAGCAATACATTTCAGGAGAAATATAAATATGCAAATAGACAAAGTGTGAAGAGATCGTGGTCATTTTGCCTAATTATGTGGGCGACTGTGGCTAAGTGGAGAGCAGGGCCGTCCTTCTATCAGAAGATCGGCGGTTCCATTCCCGGCTCCGGCTCCACTCGTCGCATGTCAATGAGCAAGACACTTAACCCCCAAAATGGCTCCCGTAGCTGTGCCTAAGGTGTAGAAATATGATGGAATGACAATTGTAAGTCGCTTTGGATAAAAGCGTCTGCTAAATGACTGTAATTTAATATGAGAACATGTTGCATTGCTCTTAGTGAAACTAAAAGTTGCAACGAAAACAAGAAAAGCATCATCAAATTTGGCTGATGACGTTCTTTGTGACAGCTCCTCTTGTACTTTTGTCTTTACATCATCCAGGAAATTTTAAATGAAAACCATGTGATGGAGTTGAAAGCTCCACAATAAGCAATGTAGTATTTGGGTGTCGATCATTTTTAAATGAATTCTTAATATAAATATTGCACAGTAGCAAACAGTTTCCCCTGCCACCAGTTGTTGTGCTAAGCTAGGCTAAGACATGTGTCAGGAGCTGTGTGTGTGCAGTTGTTGCTAATTGATATCGACAGAGCAGAGTCGTTCAGATCAACGGTGCAAATCCCTCCCTGACTGACGAGGTGATTTCATTCAGCCATGATGCCACTGCCCAGGTCAAAGGTCCCCATCAAGATCAATGGCCACTGAGGGAGCAGATAGGAGAGGCTGTACTCCTGTGTTTTTGATATTGATGGGTTATTACTAAAAAAAACAGAAGCTACTGATGACTGACAAAGACGTTCACATATGACAATGAACTGCCTATCCCTGTGGGTAGTGGATCACTACCAAATATGTATTGGCTAAAAGTGTTATTGTGCCACAAAGGATTGACTTTAAATGATTTGATGTCCTGGTAGCAAAACAAATTAACATGGATACATGTCAATCAGTGTACGTGGCAGTTACAGCATTGACTGGCTCATTGATTTTATATGGCAAAAGCAAATTCCTAAAGAACACACTCCCAGGGCCTTGTTACAAACACACAAGGCACCACGTGTTACAAAGTTAACCACGTGTTACAACGTTAACCATGTGTTACAAAGTTAACATGTTACAAAGTTAACCACGAGTTACAAAGTCAACCACGTGTTACAAAGTTAACGTGTTACAAAGTTAACCACATGTTACAGCGTTAACGTGTTCCAACGTTAACGTGTTGCAACGTTAACCACGTGTTAGAAAGTTAACCACGTGTTACAACGTTAACGTGTTACAACCCTTTTTACAGTTATACAAAACTTGTTCAAGAGTTTTTTTGTGTGCGTGTTTTTGAGTGAGAGAAAAAAATGTTTTGTAGAACAAGTTTTGTAGAGAAAATAACAAAAAAAAAAAAACTGTAAAAAATGAGCCTTCCTTTGGGTCCTTGAACACACCACATCATGCATGAACCGGGGCAAATCCGCCCTTGAGCTTGCGTTGTCGTCCTCATTGCGCTGTCCCCTTAATCTCATAGTATCCCAGCCTTTCAGAACCCATTGGTGATGATGGATTCTTTCACACTGTTCCGCACTGTTAGGATCCACTGGCAGACTTGAGAAAAAGCTGATCTTCTCTGCTCATAGCTCTGAATAGCATTTACGGCTAACTGGCTTGGCCAGTTGCTGCTAGCACAACAGCTATTCAGAGCTATGAGCAACAACAGTTATTGCCTCATTGCTTTTCGTTTGGTAGCCGTGAGAGACCTTAGTCTGTAATGCAAGTATGTATGCATGAAAAGATGTACAAAGATATATTATATATTCGTTAATGCTAATCGCGGTTAGCATTTCCCCATTGGCCGTAATGTTAAAATTAGCTTAGAAGCTAGCAACATGTTATGATGTTCATAGAAGAAGACAACTTTAGTACTGTTAAAAGCATCTTGCTGTTCAACGGGACACCTGTACTATCTATGTACAAATTCTTTTTTCTTTTAAAAATCAGCTGGTGCGGCCTATATACCGGTGCACTCTATAGTCCGGAAAGTACGGTAAGTGTGTTTTACAGGTTGGAGTCTTGCGTTGAGGAGAGCTTATAAATTATAATAATTGTCCAAATGCCTCTCGATTGCATTTGTTATTCACTTCAACACGAATCGTATAGCATTGCGCTGGACATAGGGCGAAAGTTAGCATGGCCACCAAAGTGTCATGTTTCCATCACTGTCGATCAGAGCTGGAGCCAATAAAAACCAGAGACTACTGCTGAGTCATTTGTCCCTGGAAATAATTCAGATTGTAACCTCTCCCACTGAGGACAAAAGCCAGATGTGGGCGTTAGTGGGTTTTTTGTCCAATGGGAAAAGGGTTATACCGATAAGGGGTGTCCACATTTCACAGCAGCCCTGGGCCATGAGCCTTTAATTTAAGAGTCTGATTGAGGGAGTTTTAAGCAAATTGCAGTGCACACTTGAATATGCAATAAGCTTACTATTACATTTTACTCGGCAGTGAATATCACTACTAATGGGAACAGTGATGCTGGGCCTTGGACTTAAGAATTGCTGTCTGGTCAGACATACGTCTTGTAGTCTTAATTGTTTTTCTCTCAAAATGTCCATTGAGCGAGACACTGAAGTCGCTGCCCCTGAATGCTTAGCATGGCTTAAAAGCAGAAGTCAACTTTAATATATCCTCCAGCATGTATATGACTTCGCTCAGTTCAACGAGGTAGCTCAAGTCTCGGTTTCTAACAGGATAGCTGGAAACTCCCACCTGATCAAGCTCTAAGCTCTATAAGATCATATTTCCCTGTTATTGATATTCCCATACGGTGATAGTGATGCCAGCAAGGCCAGTAGCCAGTAGTAGGAGCTGTAGTTTGCACGAGCCATGCAGTGTGTGCAATGCGACTGTTGGGAAATTTAATCCGATGACTATTTGCCGAGCTGGACTCTGCTGAACTTCCAGCAGCTCCCTTCCTGCTGTGTCGGTCCTTCTGGATGTAACACATCGTGCAGCTTCATTACGTGCGGAGGAGCAACGAGTACATTTTTCTCCAAAAAACACAGCCGACACTTCTTCTCTCCGTCTGCTCCCAGCGCCTCCGACACCTTCACTGCAGATTGATGCCTCACCTTATTTTATAGTAGCCTCATTGATTGGCGCCGTGCTTGTCAGTGGTGCATAAAATGAACACTGTGTTATAGGGGCATGGATTTCTGTCAGTCCTTGACAAGATAACCCATTATTGAACGACCACTCCTAATTTGTTTTTGTTTATTCAGAGGTATAAAGTAGCATTCAGACGGCCCCAATAATAAGTCTATTACCTGCGGATCCTCGCCGCGCCATCGACAGCCACTAATCTTCTGCTGCTCCTAATTACATCAGGATTCTCAACCTTAATTAACCTTAATTAACCAATCTTTACCCCGTTGTACCTGCTTAATGCTGCGCTCAACCAAACTGCACTCGTTCCACTGCCCCCGTCTGCTGAATGGGGGCTTACAACTCTCCACTGGTCACTTTTAAAGCAAGTAAATATCCTCAATATCATATTTCTTATGAATTGTGTTTAAAATCTGCGGGATACACAACCCCAATGCCCTGGAAACACCTCCCCTACTCGTTCCAGGGATGAGTTTCCCTATCTAACTAAACAATAGCAAACAACAATTCAAGCATACAGCTATTTTCTCAAGTACCCCTATCCTATCTGATCACCCTACGCTTGCCTCACTAACACAAAAACAGTCGAGTCCGGTCGAAGTCCACTGGCGTCCAGGTGGTGCGGCTGGTGTTGGTGGGTCCAGAATACAATCTGAGGGCTAGAGAAAAAAATCCTGCGAAGCCTTGACTGTTCTTTTACACTTGACAAAATTACATTTCTTAATCCTTGCACCCTGTCAAGAAGAGTTGAGCTCACAGAGAAAGCCGCCTTGGATACATGCATACACGTTCAGGGGAAAGACAGGATATAAAAGCACGAAGCATATACTCAGAAATTAATAGTTAAAGTGTATTCGAAAGATAAGGTTTATGATCATTATATAACAAATGTTTAATGCATAGAGTGATTTAACAAATGTAAAAACTGATTATAATAATGTTCTGTGTACCGGAGCTGAGATGTGGAAAAAGTGTGTCATAGTGTGTCAGCAGACCGAGTGAGTCAGGAACAGATGTTTTTGGGTGTGGGTTGGAAAAACAGTCATGAGACATGGAATTCTGCTGCAAGAGATGACTCATACTCCCGCGAGAGAAAGGTCTGGTGTTTTCCAGAGACAAACGCACACACAAAAAGGTGGGGTGAAGATCATGTGTTCAGGATAGGTGGGGGGAGAATAGATAGCCCAAATCAAGGATAAAAGGAGACGCTTGCAAGCCCCAAACTGGGATTTCTACACGAGCTGTCCAGACGCTCTGAGAAGAAGATACGGACGATTGCAACTGAAGTATTTGAGGACTTCGTCTCGGTTCACGGAAAGAAGACCGCTGTTCGTGTACAAAGAATTGAAAGACGGAGACTTTCCTCTCCCAACTGCTCGACTTTAACAACTGAACAACGGAGGAACGCCGCCGCCCTAGAAAGACTTTGTACAGAGCCTTGTGGACTGCTGGCCGAACTCTGCTGCAAAGAGCAGGAGGTACGAGGGTCCGGCCGGACCATCGCTCCTAACAACTCCAAAAGAACCTTTTCATCACACCTTTGGAAATCCAGCTCCAACCGAGCCGTCTCGGCATCTAAAAACCAATGAGTATAACCTGAGAAGAAAATTAAAGTAACGAATCAAATGTAGTGACATTTTATGTGAGCTGTAGCTAAACCCTTGCAAACTAACTAAATATAACCTGCAATAAATATCTAATCTGCATTTAAAGTAAATTTCTCAAGTGCATTTATTTGTGCAAGTAGTAAAAGTTCCTCGTGGCAGTAAAAAGTTAAATCCATTGTATGTCTAACAACTGAGTTCTGTAAGGTTATCCTAGAGACCGAATCCACTTAACAATCCCTTACGGTTTTAGAAGTAATCCTAGCCGTTAAAACCTAACCTGGCATTTACCAAGAGCACGGATCCAGAAGAGGGAAGCTGCCATAACCGACGCGACTGGTAGGAGCGCCCGGGGTCAGGGTGGCCCCTCGACCGAGTGGGAAACCGTATCCACAAACGACTAGTAGGCCTACGGCGACAACACAAAGAGCAGTTACGATTGACAAAAATGCATTTTTCCATTTGCCAAACATACCCTCCAACCAGTCGGTGAGTGAATTATTGACACCAGAGTTCTCTGCTAGCTCTTGGCTGAGTGCTGTCAATCCAGCCAGCGCCCTGGTCACCGATCCATCAGGAGCTGTGTTATTTGGAATGAAAGTACAGCAAGCAGATCCAAACATCTTACTCTGTCTCCCCTACCTGATAACGGAAATAATTGATATCTTCTGGGTCCAGGCTACAAGGCTAATGACACCAATGACTCTCTCCAGGAAAAGTCGGGGCCCTGTATGCAGCTAGCCGCTTAAATTCCTGTCTTGCAAGTTTATAGAAAATGAAAGGTGAGGCTGCGAATAAACAATAGTAAACATGCAAACTTATCAAACTTAGCATACATTCCTCGTCAGCCTGTCCAAATAAATTGGGCAAAGAAAGCTTTAACCACATTAAACTTAGCTTTATTAAATGTCAGGTCTCTGTCAGGAAAAACATTTTTAATCTATGATTTTATTGTTAGGCACAAACTGGACATTTTGTTTTTAACTGAAACTTGGTTAAATCAAGACAACAGTGCAGCTGTTCTTATTGAATCAACACCTCACAACTTCAGTTTCATGAGTGAAACAAGAGCACATAAGAAAGGAGGTGGAGTTGCTGTTTTATTTGATGATTCTCTTCAATGCAAGCAGATGTCCTTTGGTCATTTTGGTTCTTTTGAATATGTGGCTCTGAATTCTACTCAAGCTTTATTCCTAAACATTTACAGACCGCCTAAATACTGTGCAACCTTCTTTGATGAGTTTACTGAACTGCTGTCTGTAATCTGTATTGATTTTGACTGTTGTTATTGTTGGTGATTTTAATATCCATGTTGATAATCCCCAGGACAGAGAGTCTATAGAACTATGTGGTGTCCTTGATAACTATGATCTGACTCAGCATGTGACAGGACCCACCCACAACAGGGGGTACACTCTGGACCTAATCATTACCAAAGGTGTAAACATTTCCAAGGTTGCTGTGACTGATGTTGCACTCTCTGATCATTTCTGTGTTTTCTTTGAGAGTGCAATCTCCTTGCACACAAATGTCCAAACCAAGGTTGTGACAAAGCGTTACATCTCTGAAAACACCAGTGAACTATTTATTCAGAAGTTCTCCTCCACACCAGCCCTCTCTTGTCTCTCAGTCAATGAGCTTGAAGATGGCTTCAATTTTAAAGTAAAAAATATTATTGATGCCATTGCACCCACTAAAGTGAAGGTTGTCTCGGGTAAGCAAAGATCTCCTTGGAGAAATGCTACGCTGGTCAGAATAGAGAAACGAGAGTGTCGGAAAGCTGAGCGCAGGTGGCGAAAAACTAATCTCCAGGTTCACTGTGACATCTATAAAGAGAGACTTCGCAATTATAATTTGGAACTTAGAAATGCAAGGCAGTCATTCTTCTCTGACATCATAACCAAAAACAAGAACAACACACGCGCCTTATTTGCTACCGTCGACAGGCTAACAAACCCTCCAGTGTCGGTAGCTGCTGAGCTCCAATCCACCTGGGCATGCGATCAATTTGCATGCAACTAGCTCAGATTATGGAAAACAACAAAGTGTGTTATCATAATTATACAGACGACACACAAATCTACATAACTATGTCACCAAGGGAATATAATCCCATACAAGGGCTGGGTAACTGCATTGAACAAATCAACAACTGGATGTGCCAGAATTTTCTTCAATTAAACAAAGATAAAACAGAAGTAATTGTTTTTGGTACCAAGGACGAACAATTGAAAATCACTGCTCAGCTTCAGTCACTGATGTTAAAACCCACAAACCAAGCCAGAAATCTAGGTGTAGTTATGGATTCAGACCTCAACCTGAACAGCCATATCAAGACAATTACAAAATCAGCCTACTATCACCTGAAGAATATATCAAGGATTAGAGGATTTATGTCTCAACAGGATTTGGAAAAACTTGTCCACGCATTTATCTTCAGCAGACTGGAATACTGTAACGGTGTGTTTACAGGTCTCTGTAAAAAATCCGTCAGAACGCTGCAGCTCGAGTCCTCACTAAGACCAGGAGGGTGGACCACATCACTCCAGTTCTGAGGTCTTTGCACTGGCTTCCTGTCCAACAAAGAATTGACTTTAAAATCCTGCTGTTGGTTTACAAAGCACTGAATGGTTTGGGACCAAAATACATCTCCGATCTGCTGCTACCTTATGAACCATCCCGACCCCTCAGGTCGTCTGGGACCGGTCTACTTTCTGTTCCCAGAGTCAGAACTAAACATGGAGAAGCAGCGTTCAGTTTTTCTGCTCCACATATCTGGAACAAAGTCCCAGAAAGCTGCAGGTCTGCTGAGACCCTCAGCTCATTTAAATCAAGATTGAAGACTTTTCTGTTTGCTGCTGCCTTTAATTGAACCACATTCAATTAATATATTAATCAATTTCCTGCATTTCTGCATTTTACTACTGAATTTTATTTCTTACACTGTTTTTTAATTGTTTTTAAATCTCCTTTTCTTTTGCCTTATGTTTTGATGCTTTTAATGGTTTTATGTGAAGCACTTTGAATTACCTTGTTGTTGAAATGTGCTATACAAATAAACTTGCCTTGCCTTGCCTTACAAACACCACCTTTCTCAGCTAAAATCATATCTAATGCCATTCTGTTCTGCAAGGTCATTAAACTAGTCTTCGCCAGCTGTGCATGCAGTCCTGATATGGCGTCCCTGGTGAAGTTTACAAAACGCTGTTGGTTATAGTAAATGTAGTTGATCCAATCGACATTTTTATTCATCATTACCCACCAGTAAAATGCTGATTCAAAACCGGCAGCCATTGGATCTCTAAATTCATTTGGCACCCCCCTTGGCACCCCTATGACATCTATGTACACTTGGTCATCAAAAGCTCCCTTCGGGCTATCGGCATCTCTTTTGGGTCTTCTGTTAACATGTGTGCGTGGAGAAATTAGTTCCTTATAAGTTGCTTCATTGACAGGCAAGATATAGAATGGCAATATAAGTTGCACCAACGCGCATCTACCTGTCCAATCCCTAGGCAGGATTGGATATATGGTTTTCTCTCCACACCACCACCATAAATCATCTCTGGGTGCTGTCTGTCTTAACACGTTGCTATATAGATAGTCATTGGCATTGTGAATGTTCCTACAATTTGCTTCAATAATACTACCTACATTGGGCCCCTTAGCTGTATCTGAGACTGTACAATCAAATGGACCCTCTGAAATCTTGAACAGAGGTGGGGTAGTATATTCTACAGGTGGGTAATCCCAGTGTAGCCCCTGACAGGTGTGATGAAGGGGCAAAGCTTCATCAGTAAACAGAGTTAAAATACAACTATATTCAGGGCTTAGGGGTCGAAATCTTGAAGGAACAGGTGTTGCTAGGGGTGTAGGTCCTGAACACACAATACAATCTGTACTTCTCTGGCTTGACGCCGTATATTGTACCCACCGGAGCCATTAATTCCCATCCACCATCCCCGTTTCCACACCCGTTACATCACTCCCCAAGTCAGTCGTATGTCGAACCTGATCATCCATGATCTTTTTGACAGGCTTAACAATAATTCTAAGGAGCCCTTGTGGGGCAGGGCTATCTGCAGTTTCCTTTCCCTGTACTACGTAAAGTCCTCCGTCAGTCAATTTTGGGTTCGTTAAGGTAAGTCTTAAAGGATTACAACTACCCACTCCCTTTCTACACATGTGATAAGAAGATGGGGCATTTAACATCTTTAGTCGGTCTTTAAGGCCTGGGTTGGGGTCTTTTCCAAAACCCTCGCCGCCTGTGTTCAAAGTTTCCCATTCCCATTCTTCACAATCACAGTCATAATATGATAACAGCTTACCATACTTATTTGTAGCGGGTCCACACTGGTCAGTAATGATGCACAAGGTTTTGGTCATCCAACCGTAGGTGTGTTCATACCTGGGACAGGAAACTACTTCACAGAAGTCGAACTGCACCGTTGATGTTGTACCTTCTTTGAACGTAAGAGTGAGAGTAACATTTTCATAGGTGAGTGTCGTCAGGGAAGCATCTCTACGTGGTCGGGGATTGGTTTGATTAGTTACTGAGGCTAAATTTCGAATCTCGATGTAGTCATGCATGTGTTCTGGTTCCTGTCTGTGTTTAATTCCCCATACTAAGAGGGAAACTACTGAAATGAGGAAGAAAATAATTACAGACTTCCATAACCCACTGAACCTAGGGTCTCCAAATGGAAGCCATCGCTTAAACTGTGGGGGAAACATCATCTTCAGTACTGTCTAACCCCTCTTTTGGGGTATCTTCAGTTTCAAATTTTGCCTGTTTGATGTTCAATCCTGTCTCTGCGAGTGTTTTACTCGTTACCTTCGCTGCTGCACAGTGAGTGAGGTGGTGCCAAGTAGCTCCAGTTTTACCTTTTACCTTTACTGCATGTGAGGTTGCCAATACTACCTCCCATGGACCGGTCCACCTTGGTTCACTCCACTTACGCTTGTGGACTTTTATCCACACCAAACTGCCTGGTGACATGACAGGAGCCTGCTTCCTTCGTCAGCTGCTGCTTCTGCGTTTGTCACCTGAGAAAACAAAACTCGACTCATGTTAGTTAGCGCTCTTGTATAGTCCTAAGGACCTATCACTGAGTTAGAAGACTTGGATTTTGCTGTATTTCAATTCAAAAGTTGTGGTTTATCATGACGTTATTAAATCTCAAAGAAATGTGAGTAGCACCTATACTAAAAACTGTTCTAAATGTGGATCTATCTCTACAAAAAAAATGTACACACTACATATCCCCCCTTTTCCACAATATCTCTGCTGTAAGAGATCACGTGGCAATCATCTATGTATCTTGGCTATACAATGACCCTTCCCATGGTCCTGGTGGCAACATGGGCATCTGTTGATGTTGGAGTCTCATGAGAGGAGGTCCAGATGGTCCTGTTGGACCTGGTCTTGGGTACTGCTGATGTTGTGGTGGGAATGGAGCATGTTGTGGTGCTGCACTGAACGGTCCTCCTGCTCTCTGTGGGCAATCTCTCGCCCAATGACTCTCACTCCCACATACGTAGCACTCTCCTCTACCTACAGGTCCCTCATAGACCCCTCTGTAGTTACCTCTGCCTCTGTTGGATGCATGTCCTCTGCCTCTGTATTGTGGTGGAGGTTGGTAGTACACCACCGTGGGGGCTGGTACTGCTGAACTTTGTTGACATGGTGCGGGAGGTGCTGCTGGAGGGGACTGAGCTTCTGCTACTGTCATCTGCTTCTTGGCCAGATGTTTTCTATTTATTTCTCTGTCGGCCTCCGCTATTTGAAGTTTCAGCAGGTGCCGCTTCATTCTCTTCGTATCCTCATCTTCTTTACTTTCTCTTTGTCTTTCCTCTATCTGCTGTTGTAGATCTTTTCTGGTGCGTTCAACTTCTCTTAATTCACGTTTTAGTTCTCCTACTAGTTATTCTACTTCCCTTCTCTGTCTATGCACCTCCTTTCTCTCCCTCTGCACTTCCTGTCTTTGTCCTTCCAACACCCTTTCTGCCAAATTGAATGTAAACATTATGCAGCCTAGGAGTATTCATAGTAAATTATTTTTTAAACTGAGCCAAAGAGGTGTCCCCACATACATAGTGAGAATTCTGACTTACTGGTATGCGCACCAGAGTATGAGAGTAAAATGGGGTAAAAGTGTGTCAGCCCCATTTGGGGTTTGCAATGGTGTCAGACAAGTTCTGTTTAATCTGTATATTGATGATCTGTCCAAACAACTGAAAGCCTGTAATACTGGTGCATGATTGGAAATACTCTGGTTAATCACATCATGTATGCAGATGATCTGGTGATCTTTAGTCCTTCTAGCGCTGGTCTTCAGCAGCTCCTCACTATATGTACTGTGTACGGTGTGGAACATGACATCAAATACAACACCAGTAAGAGTGCGATCCTGATCTGTCCAACTAAAGAGGACAAATGTCTAAACTTCCCTGACTTCAAATTGTCTGACAATAATCTTAGTGTCTGTAGTGAAGTAAAATATCTTGGTCATTTTTTAACAGAACACATGACCGATGATAACGACATTTCCAGGCAATGTCGTATGATGTCTGCACAAGCAAACAGTCTCTCACGCAAGTCTGGTCTGTGTACAGATGGAGTGAAGATGTCTCTGTTCAGAGCATATTGTACTCCACTCTACACTGCACACTTGTGGTCAAACTACAAAAGAAAGAGTTTACAGAGACTTCAAGTAGCGTACAATGACGCCATGAGAATACTTTTAAAGAGACCGAGATGGAGTAGTGCCAGTGAAATGTTTGTGGCTGCACGAGTCAACACTTTCCAAACAGTTTTAAGAAATCTCATGTACAAATTCATCTGTCGACTGAATGACTCTGTAAATGGGATCATACTTGTTTTAACCAACATAAGGTTTAGCACCACACGCTACCAGTCCCAGCTGTGGTGACATTGGTACAGCTGTCTCTTTGTAAGTCATTGCTAGGCCTCCGTACTTTCATTGTTTGTGTCTGTCTTTTTATGTGTCTGTCTGTATGGACCCCGAGTCTGAAATAAAGTCTATCTATCTATCTGTCTATTCAAATGTGTGTATTAAATGTACACGCTTGTCATCTCATGAAGCCAAAGTCAACTCACCCTCTGTGCTGTATTGTGTGCGGTCGCTGACTCCAAAACTGGGATCCACTGCTCCACTTCCCAGATCTGGATCCACTCGACCACGCACCTTGATTAAAACAAACACAAAACTGCCCAAAGTTCAGCAGTAAATGTTAGCATACTTCTGTAGTGTAGGAGAGTTCAACGATCTCTCACTATTTCAGCACTGTCCGCATCAAAATAGATTTTTAGGAACGATATAACATACACAAATGTACCAAAATTAGTCAATACTGGATATGTTAAGAAATCTTGAACCAAAATCAAATTCAAATTTTATTCAAAATTTTATTCAAAATGAACCAATACCTGTATTCAAAAATATTCAATCAGAATTACCAATGCAAGTCAAACTGTTGAACTACAATTACAATCCACAATGCAATTTTTAACACTTGATCAACAGCAACACTGCCAATTACAATAATGAATCACATTTAAGTTCAAGAATTGAAGCACAACTTAGACTATTAATGTTCGTTAGAATGCTGAATTAAAACCAAAGTCAACAACTAAAGTTAAAATGCTGAATTAAAACGAAAGTCAGAATGTAGGCTTAAAGATCATAGACTCAAAGACAATGAATATTAGAAGTTTATCTCTAAAAAAACTCTATTGTTGTAATTTATCTCTTAATCCACTGGGTGGCGTACCTCTTGTGATTGCCTCTCTAAGCCAGGGATTCCCAAAGTGGGGTGCGCGAGCTGCCTCTAGGGGGTGCGCGAGAGGAAAAGTGTAATGGCGGTCTGATGGTGTAATAATATTAAATATTTAAAAAAAATGTAATTTTAATTTAAAAACTGTCAGGTGGGACATCTGAAGCTATCAGTCGTAAAAGAGGAGAGGGACAGAGAGAGAGAGAGGAATCGGAGGCGAGGGGAACGGAGAGGTGCGTTGGGGAGAGACCGGGAGAAGAAATCGAGCCAGAGTCAGAGGAAGATGAGACGGAGGAGACCGAAAAGGAGGAAGGGATAGCACAGACAAATCGGGAGCACATTGGCCCATCGCGGAGTCAAGGTGAAAAAAGAGGAAACGAGAGTGAGCATCAGACTGGGAAAAAAAGAGGAAATATGATGAAAAGTATCTGTGTCTGGGCTTCACTTGGATTGGCAACGCAGATTCCCCAAAGCCACAGTGCGTGGTGTGCAGTGAGGTTCTGGCTAACAGTCTGAAGCTCTTATTTACGTCGCCACCTGAACACCAAGCATGCCAGTGCAAGTCAAAAGCCCCTTACATTGTTTATATCGAAATTGGAGGAGTTACAAAACAGCCAAAAACAACTGCAGTCTCATTCATGTGTTGGGTCTATAAATGACGCACTACGGGCTTCATATCTGGTTACAGAATAGCGAGAAAGGGGCTACCGCACACAATCGCCGAAGACGTGAGCTCGCCAGCTGCCAGAGAGATGGTGGAATGTATGATTGGGGAGAAAGAAGCAAAAAAGTTGGACATGATCCCGGTGTCCAACAACACTGTGTCGCCGCATCGATGCTTTGTCCGAAGACATCCTGGCTACATTAGTCGCTCATTAATTGTAAATGAAATGTGATAATCTGCCTCTGAGCCTGTGCGTGTCCTCGCCATCCGTATTGCTCTTTAAAAGTGACGCCTTGTGTCACTGAAAGTTATTGAAACTTTGTTGCAGTGTTTCAGGGCGTTTTCACACCTTCAGTTCGTTTGCTTTGTTGCAGTTGCTCCTTTGTTCGGTTCGTGTTCACACTGCAACATTTAACAGCGGACTAAATCTTGTAAACAAATGCCACGCGCGAGCAAACTGTTCTCTCATTGGTCCGATTCTTATGCGGCTATGAAGGCTTAAAAGGCTCTGTTGCTTCTTCTTTTCTTTTTATTATTAAGGGGGGGGGGTGCGCGAACCCGGTCGGGATGTAGAAGGGGGTGCGCGGCCTAAAAAGTTTGGGAACCGCTGCTCTAAGCCACCAGATGTCAGACTGTTTTAGTACTAATGTAATTACAGATTCGAAACACTAGGTTTGCAATTCTCTTGGAGTTACTCTTCCTGGCCGCTAGGTGGTGGAGTTGCTTTCTGGCGTTTTCTACTTCTACACAACCCAACTTCCTGTTGTTTTTAGCGTATCGCTAACAGCTATGCTAACGGATATGCTAACAGCTATGCTAACTTCGAAGCGTAAC
Source organism: Melanostigma gelatinosum (assembly GCF_949748355.1). Taxonomy (NCBI): domain Eukaryota; kingdom Metazoa; phylum Chordata; class Actinopteri; order Perciformes; family Zoarcidae; genus Melanostigma; species Melanostigma gelatinosum. Next base: position 29,173,133 of record NC_136639.1, read on the forward strand.
TTTGTAACAAAAGACTCTACTCATACGTTACCCCACAAACTCCCACTTTATTTCCACTTGTATGTGCTCTGTCCCCTTCTAAATATACACCGGTTGTGTTCTTCATAAGCACCTTTATTTTACATTCACAGTACAATAAAGTCCGGAGATAGCGCCTAGCTAACGTTAGCTCCCACACAGCGTCCACAGGTCATGCAATGTTATTCACCATTTAAACGTATTTCAACACTGCTAGAATGCAGACTAGTTTTATTCAACCTTAAATCCTCTGGTTTAACAGGCTATTTAGCTTCATAAGACCCGGAGCTATTTCTCCAGTCCGCCCGACTCCACCAAATGCCTGTTATTCTACATCTCCGAATCACCCACACGATTGCTATTTTAGTACACGGCAAAGGCTCAATGAGAGTGTCCTCCAGGACCGGTGTATCATCAACTATGACTCCCAGTCTCGTAAGCTAACTCCCGCTAGCCTTAGCTTCTTCTAAACAGTTATCCGAGCTCAACCCGAACCATGTGCACTCGACCTACAAAAAGCCGCCGCTCTGAGCCCCTCCTAGCCCCCTAAGTCTCCAGTTCACCAAGCTACAAAAAACTGCTTTTAAACTAGTTATCTTGTTGACCCAGCAATGCACAAACTAAGCCAGAGAGTCTCCCAGCCTATGCACGCCAGTCCGCCAAGCAAACAACCGTTTATTAATCCAATGTGATGATTTTTTTTATTACAGAGCTGTATTCTCCATCTTTATTATCGGTACCCTTAATTCACCATGCAAGTATACTTCACACTGCAAATTGTAGCTTACTCAGTTCAATGAGGCTTATGCTGCGTTCACACCGGTCGCGTTGATTTTTTGACGCGCGTCGAGATTACATACAAAGTCTATGCACAGACGCGATGAGTCTGTTGGACGCCGCAAAATCGGCAACACGCGAGTTGAAATTTTTCAACTTCTGCGAAATAATCGCATTACGCTGTGGCGCGATAGCCTATCAGCGTTGAGTTGCTCCCCCTGTCATCACTGGCTTTCTACCGTTGTTGAATCAGGAAATAAATCCTGTAGCCGCCTGTGTTCACCCAGAGCTCTACGATACCTCATATCAACAGAGACCGGACCAAACTATGTGTATGCATGTGTGTGTGTAAACCATACGGTACAAACAATGAATAGACGCTGCCGTATTTACGTCTACGTGACGTTATTGAGTGCTGGTGGAGCTGCTACGATGTTAGCATAGCCTAGCACCGATCCATCAGAGCTCCATTGAGAAGACAAGTAGCCTACAAATCGGCATCATTATGTAGTTATTTCGTAGTCCCTTTTTGTCGGTTTATTGCCGTTGAATCACAGCCAAATCAGTTTATGTTGTGTTCCTACAGCTGTAGTAAACAGCGACCGGTGGCTTGCTAGACAGTGAATACAGCTCGATGAAATCCACGGAGCTCCTCTGAACAATATTATGAACCAGACATGACGGCGTTTGGCATTCCGACGTTTGAGGGACTTCCACAACACGTACAAAGCAGCAATTGTCCTTATTCCTTTCACGGTTGAAAGCGGAAATAAATGGCGGCCATGTGAACGGCTTCCAGGACGATAAACCACGCCCCCTCTCCGGCGCTACGAGATTTTGCGGCGTTTGGTGTGAACACACCGGCGGCGCGTTGGACGCAATTTTGCAGTGCGTCAAAAAATCAACGCGACCGGTGTGAACGCAGCATTACCTCTCTTTGTTCGCTCCTCCCCGGAACACAGCCACGCTTAGCAGTTAGCAACGCAGGTCAGCAACATCTCCGCTAATTTGTCCTAAAAGGTACCTATACAGACTTCATGAAAAGGTGCTGTTCTTACCTCTGTTTGTGGGCGCCCGGAGATATCGATGACCGCCGCTCCTGCCCGTGCCTTGTCCCGTGAGGAGTCCTGCCGCGGTGTCGCCAAATTTGTTGGAGCTCGAAGCTGCCCCACAGTGAGAGTAGGCCTGTACGCACGCGGTGCTGCAGTCTTCTTACTCTCAATTGCTAAAACACTGAAACCCATTGGCTGAACAAAGTTCTCAGTTGCCTGAACTCATTTAGCTGATTGTGCAGTCTGTTGTCAATACCTTAAACTATGTCACATGGTAAAACACAATTTGCACATCTCACTTAGACTTTTCAGCAAAACTCTAAACACATTCTCAGTCTCAAAACACATTCTGCACTCTAATGCACATGTCATCCATACTGGTAAACACAAGTGGCAACAATCAAATAGAAATAGAGAACACATGTCATTGATTAAACACAATCACTCAAAATGGATTTCACTTGTATCAAATGATGTGACACAACCAATATTAGCCAGTTTAGAGAGCAAACAGGTGGTTGAAGGTGGGAAGGAGAAAGTATGAGAATGGATAGAAGAAACAATGTGAGAGGACATGGTGCTTTCTATTTGTTACAGTAACAGTACTGACTGCTCAATAGATGTTGACTGGTTGCAGGTTCATATCAACAAAGAACAAGAATTACAGTATCACAGAGACAAAGGACACGTTTGTGAGATGCAGGGTACAGTACTGTAAAAATAGGGGTACAAGGAGGAGGAAGAACAAAATAAATTGCAAAGAGCAAAGCACAGTAGTCATTTCTGATAAATTTTGAGCTACTGTAACAGAACATGTTTTCATTCATCTGAGATTTGTTTTGAGATTAAAAATCTACTTCTCCCTGAGAACTATATGTTTTGAACAATGTGCTTTCTATTTATTGGTGTATTGTTTACTGACTGCTTGATAGTGTATATTATTTTGATCACTTTCTTTATGATTTGAGAGCAGTGTTTGATTTTGAGCACAGGTAAAACTGTTTTGAGGCGAAAGTTTCATTTTGCAAGAGGATTCAGAGGTTTTGTAAATAGTGCTTGAAGATGAGGTTTTGTGTTTACAGTTTTGAGAGAATGGGTGACCGTTTCAAGAAATGTGTCTTAGCAATCGAGAAAAACTGTAATAAATCTACCAAAACTGGTTTACAATTAAAAGGATTTTAATCCTACTGAAGCAAATACAATTATACAGTGAAGTACACTTCTAACAGAATATAAAACAAAAGAAAAACCCGCGCAAAAAAACTCCTCACTAGCTCCTCAGCCAGTAGACACGTGTGTCGAGAAAAACCCTTTTCGAAACCCTCCCACACACAGTTTGAAACCCCTCCCCTTTTGTCTATCTCAATTCCTATTGGCTAACTTCAACCTTCTCCTCCTCCTCCCTGGACCCTCACACAGGTGTGATCTATAATTGCCTGTCTAGAAATCTCTGTCCCTAATCCTTACTCTTAATACATTCAATGACTGTCTGTTATGGCTTAACCCTTCTACGATAAACATTCTATATAAAGATAAGAATTTGAAACTTTTGGCAAAAGCTTCATGTCTACAAATTCTACTAAGATACACTTCTTGCTACTAATCCTAAAACACTTTTATGATTATCCTAATTATGCATTTCCAAAACACTTCTGAGTATGACTAATTATGAATTCTTAATTATGAATCATTAAACACTTCTATTATAATTTCTTAACACACAGTAAAATTAGAAAAAAAAAATACTTAACATAAAAGACTCACAAATAGTACTTTACACTCAAATTTCCTACACCTGGAAATCAAGGAATAACACATCACACACTGGAGAAACTTCATGATCGAGTATATTTCAATGGAAAATCTAACCTCGTCCATCATATACAATACAACAGAACACCATTCCACCTGGTCAGCCCTCACTATGTTTCTGCAAACGTGACTCCACCCATCCTATTAATATTACATTTTGTAAAGTATATATATATTATTTTAATGTATTTATTACTATTATTTTGTTTTGTTGTTTTTCTTGCCTGACAACCAGTTGAAACCCACGTACATGCATACATGAACATCCATATGCACACATACTTACCTGTTGTTTTTGTGTTTTTTTGTTGTTGTTTTTTAGAACCCTTGTGTTGTCCTCTGGGGTCAAAAATGACCCCACCTGGTTTGACTGTTTTTAAAGCATATAGTATAAATTGTCAATCAATTCTGTTTGTCTTACTTCAGTCCAACACATTACCACAAATCGTTCCCTTCATTTTGGAATTTAGGGCCAATAGACCTTGTTTACATAAAAGTAGACCCTGTTTATGAGTGAAAATACAATGAAACAATGAATTATTTAGACTTTATATTATTTTGACTATTTGACTGACCACAGAGAGGTACATATCAAAGTTTAGTGAGGATGCTGTTCTTGAATCATTTGAATTGTTCTAATGGCAGCAAATAATCACACCTCTTGTCCTCTGGGGTCAGAAATGACCCCATCAGGTTTGACTGTTTATAAAGCATACAGTATAAATGATCACCCACCTCTGTGTTTCAACTCCTTAGTCAACTTTATTCCAAGTCATTACCTGACATATAAAACATGTCAACATTCATTTCTGCAACATTTAACCTATTACCTTCAGATGTACTAACACCTGTTGTCCTGGGCTCATTTTGACCCCAGGACAACACAAGGGTTAATTGTTATAATTATTATTGATAAAAAACAATTTTCCAACCTCAAAAGGCTCAAGGACACACACACACACACACACACTGACTATAGGATGTTTGCTGTTCTTGTCGTCCTCTTGTTGTTATGTCTATGTATTGTCTCTTGTCTTTCAATACAAAATTTAATTAAAAAAAAAAAAAAAAAAAAACCTGCTGTCGTGACACAGTCTACTTTACCAGTGTGTAGCTGCTCAGAGTGCATCTTCTATTCGTGAAATGACGAGAACAAGAATGACGCAGGAGGCGTTCCACTGAAGTTAAAAGCATCATTTTTATTTCTAAATATGCTACAAGTCAAAACGGGAAAATCTCTTTCACCTCTTTTTTTTGTTGAACCCCTGAGCACCACAATCCAGCATTCCCATAATGCACTGGATTTATCCAAGATGAACGAAAAGGGAAATTAAAGAAACATTTAAAGCTTCATACACAGCTAATAAAGCGATTAGTGTCTAAAAACTACCAGCATAGCATAATACAAAGTAAACAACATGTTATTTCATTACATAAGTCAATTATTATTATTTTTTTTTGCATGCAGAGCTGTTGCTTTCTCTTCGCTTGTCTGCTCTGCTGTTGGTTATGACCCCCCCCCCCCCCCAAAAAAAGGGTCACATGAGCGTGGTCACAACTTTAGAAAGTCTTTGGTGAGGAGAATGCCGGTTCTAACAGTCATCTGACAGAGTTCCTTCAGCAGTATGTACAGGGGGGGCTGGACTGATGAAATACAAACTCATCTGGTGGAGGGACATGTCCTTTGCAACTTGTAAATACAATAATACACAATAATCACAAGACTTCATCCCCACTAATTGACTACATTTGTCTTTGTGTTGTTATGGAAGTCGTGCGCCTGCTTCGGATGTTATCAGCCCATTGATTGGCTGAGATCCGCCCATTGATTGGCTGAGATCCGCCCATTGATTGGCTGAGATCCGCCCATTGATTGGCTGATATCAGCCCATTGATTGGCTGATATCAGCCCATTGATTGGCTGAGATCCGCCCATTGATTGGCTGATATCAGCCCATTGATTGGCTGAGATCCGCCCATTGATTGGCTGATATCAGCCCATTGATTGGCTGAGATCAGCCCATTGATTGGCTGAGATCAGTCTCGTAGATGAGTCAGAAGGGCCGCTCCACCTGCTAGTAGGTTCAGAAGGCCGTGATCACCTCTTCACACGGCTGATCACCAATACAAGCAGACCACGTCCGCCTCCAGTGGCTGCAGTAACTATGACGGAGCAAAGGAGGACGTTCACACAGGAGACCGCTGTTCATGTCCCGTGTGAAAGCAAACAGACATATTTCACTGTTCTTTTGTTACATAAATAACTTAGCGCCACCCATGCAAGTTATGACACAAACATGGTTATTTTACGTAACAAACGTGATTTTTTAAGCCAAACCACAAGTTGTTTTGTGTCAATTCACAAGGTTTAGTTTAACTTTAGCAGCATGGTAGTTGCAGTTTAGACATTAAAGTGATCGTGATTACTGCTAATGAACAATCGTTTGACAACAATCGGCTGATAACATTGAAAATGGGTGCAACCCCTTTAAATCATGTCCCCCTTAAAAGTCTCCCAGAAGAGATGAGTTTGTATTTTCAATATTCGGAGCCTCTGAGTGTCCAGGTTCCTGATCCAGTCCTGATCCAGGACCGTGTGTGATTCATCACTACGAAATGGTAAGAAGGTGAACAGATCCAAGACAATCCTAAAGAATCTAGACATCAGCCATGTGACAGAGTTGTGAAGTGGGAGAAGCAGCTCGTATTCATATCTATTTTTAATAATCTCATCAGGTCCTTTCCCACAGTGCAGTAGTTAGGAGTACTAAAGAGGACGGGGACGCATAGTCATGAAGAAAGATGCAACTCAATTGTATCTCTTGTCGCAACCTGGAGAGTTTTATGTCCATACGAGCCTCGAAGAGCTCAGTAACATTGTCTACGTAGATGAACCGGATGCATAAAACAATACTTCTCCCACTGGGCAACTCTGCAAATGGTGGATAAACATCTGTCTAGTGTAGCTGCTTCTGAGAAACCAGTACTCAGGTCCATCAGCAGTGAGCTGATCTCATTGTTTCCAGTGTCTGTGTGCGAGTAAGCGGTTCTGTCCTCGGACCGTCTCTACCTGCAGAGTTGTCTGATTGCTAAAGAACACATTTCAAGTAAAGATGAGAATCATAAAGCGCCTTCGACAGCTCAGCGGCTCGTCCCGTTGGCTGAGGATTGTCCTCTGCTGCACGATTGTGTTTGTACAATTTCAACGTCACCACCTCACACAATATATCATCATATCATCAGGTCCATAGTCAGTCAATCAGCTCTGGGGGGCGTCGCACCATCACGTGGCATGTTTAGATCGAGAACATTTGAACAATCCGTGTGAAGTCAGACGGGGAGACGGCACCTGCAGAGCAGCGAGTATAAACGCTCACGCGTCACGAATATCACGGTGGATGAAGTCGCTATCGTTTGTGCGAGTGGAAGTTCATTCCTGACTGTAGAACTCAGGCGACACTGAATCTTTGAGGTAGATGGTGACATCACTGTTTGAGAGATTAGAGTCTTTACTTATCAATAAACACATCGACATTAGGAGTCCTCTCATAGAGTGGTGACCGACACATGTGGTGAGCTGCACATTTCATAGTGTCACAAAACAACAAGAGAGCGCTGCCGTGTTTACACTCACAAACCGTCATCGGCATTTTAGCTATCACGTTAAAAAAGCTCAATGGAAACTGCGGCAAAAAAGTTGTAACGCTTCAGGAGTTTATTTTGTCTTTTGTCGACAAAGAATTGATGCGATCAATGGGAAATGGAAAAGGGCTTTGCCGAATAATATTTGTGACATAGTTGACATTTGCGATCTGCTTTTTCTGCTGTCAGAGTCTTAACGTGCGAATGCTCGTCTTCGGAACATGAAACATGGAACATGGAACATGAAACATGGAACATGGAATATGAAACATGAAACATGGACCATGGAACATGAAACATGGACCATGAAACATGGAACATGAAACATGAAACATGGAACATGGACCATGGAACATGGAACATGAAACATGGAACATGAAACATGAAACATGAAACATGGAACATGGAACATGAAACATGAAACATGGAACAGGGACCATGAAACATGGAACATGAAACATGAAACATGGAACATGAAACATGAAACATGGAACATGAAACATGGACCATGTAACATGAAACATGGAACATGAAACATGAAACATGGAACATGGAACATGGCCCATGGAACATGAAACATGGAACATGGAACATGAAACATGGAACATGAAACATGAAACATGGAACATGAAACATGGAACATGAAACATGGAACATGAAACATGGAACATGGAACATGGAACATGAAACATGAAACATGGAACATGAAACATGAAACATGGAACATGAAACATGAAACATGGAACATGATACATGAAACATGGAACATGAAACATGAAACATGGACCATGAAACATGGAACATGGAACATGAAACATGGAACATGAAACATGAAACATGGAACATGAAACATGAAACATGGAACATGATACATGAAACATGGAACATGAAACATGGACCATGAAACATGGAACATGGAACATGAAACATGAAACATGAAACATGGAACATGAAACATGGAACATGGACCATGGACCATGAAACATGGAACATGAAACATGGAACATGAAACATGAAACATGGAACATGAAACATGAAACATGGAACATGGAACATGAAACATGAAACATGGAACATGAAACATGGAACATGAAACATGAAACATGGACCATGGAACATGGAACATGAAACATGGAACATGAAACATGAAACATGGAACATGGAACATGAAACATGGAACATGGAACATGGAACATAGCCAGAACGAGCTAACTGCAAAGAACAACTCAACGTTCCTGAAGACATGTCTCTGTTGTGTCTCTTGTAAATCTGAGCCAACTGGTTTGGCTTCTTCTTCTTCTACTACTCTACCAAACCACACTGGAGATGAGTTCATTCACTCCAAAAGATGAAAACTTTTTTTGAGACATTTTTAAAAGTTCACTTAAAATGCGCTTGACAAATGAATGGAAACACGACTATTGTTTCTAAATCACGTCAAACATTTGACATTTCTCGTTACTTTACACGATGTGTTGGGCTATAAGTTATTATTCGCCTTTAACCTTGAATATAAGAACAGTATAATCTTACTCCACTTACTCGCTTTTCAACTGCATCTCAGTCTTTAGCGGGAAAGAGAAAATTTAGAGGAGTAATCTGCAGAGAAAAATGCTCCATAAGCGCATGTGCTTATTGATATCAGGATTGTGACATCAGGCCGCCCAACAGCGCCACCCTCAGGCCTCACAGATATCAGACCTGTGCCATCATCGCTAACAGGTGCCGTCTTCCTCCGTGCTGCACATTGATGTCTCCGTGTAGATTGGACTCGCTTGGTTCGTCCCTACCGTGTCCCACAAAAAGGCTGTTTTGTTGCGCCGGCACAACACCCAACGAAAAGAGCACTTTGAACACGTTGCTGAATTCTTTACTCGAATCTATTCCATTTTCTTCTTTGCTACGTTAGACTTCAAAGCATTTTGTGTTCACACGATACATGGATATGAAACACCATGAAAACACTGGCAATCAAGATTGTGGACATGCTTGTTGGCACAGTCTATAACAAATGAGGTAGATGCGTGTCTATAAAGTATTCCCTTCTTTGGTATAATCATACAAAATATGAAAAACAAAATGTGAAAAGAAGAAGAAAAACAAATCCAGTGATCTGTTGAAGTAAAACATTGGTTTTCAGGTGGCTGTACAATAGAAAGTAAAATAAACTCATGAGGTATATCTTGTATTCATACTATACTGTGACTATGTACAGGTAGGTTGGTGAGGTATCTGCATTCAAGAAGACTCTTAAAAAGGATTCGCAAACAATGCGGTGGAGCCGAGATGCGACGTTGGCAGGATAGAAAAAACACAATAAATAAAATCTGCAATTAAATGCTTTAACAGACTCGATAGAAACCCAGATATCTTCAGACCGGTTCCCATTTCCCCTCACGATAAAGAAAATATTTTATATATTTACGAAAGCTGAGAAAGAAAGTGAAAGCAGGAGAAGCTCTCTGTTAGACACAAGTGCATTACTAGAAAATAAACAAATAAACTACCGAGTCACTGATGAGTCCTACAGACTTCCTGTATTTCTGCTGACTTGCTGCCTCCTCGGCTGAAGTGCTCTTTCCTGTCTCTGACCTCAGCTTTGTGCTTGTTCTGCGTCTCCTCGCGTTTACGAAGCCCCGGTGCTCGTCTCCATGGTGATGGTCCTGGCTGTTACTCAATGTGCGTTGCAGGAGATTTCTTCAAAGAAACGACGCAACCTTGTGTGCTGCAGCCCGACTTTTTTTTTGTGAGCATTTCCGACCGCGCCGGTGGAGCAATGATGTCGATCGCAATATTCACTGTAATGGATGAGGAAAGCGCTGGGCCGCAGCGGCGCCCGCCATCACATCAGTGGAGCTGCCGGCGTCTCTGTGCACTCTGGGACTCTGAAATACTTTCCTTGTCATCATGAGAAAAACATTTTGAGTATTCTGTGTTAAAGACGACGTGTCCATGTGATTGGGCGAGTCCAAATCAAGTGACACCTATTTTGTGATCACAGCGAAAGAAAAGGTACAAGAAGGACTGGACTCATGTAGCAGTGAAGGGCCGTTCACATGGCGCGTAGTGCATAAGGCGCTTTAAAACGACAGCGTCACCGCTGAGGTGAGGAGGCGTTCACAAGCGGTCACAAGCGGTCACAAGCGTTCACAAGCGGTCACAAGCGTTCACAAGCGTTCACAAGCGGTCACAAGCGTTCACAAGCATTCACAAGCGTTCACAAGCGGTCACAAGCGTTCACAAGCGTTCACAAGCGGTCACAAGCGGTCACAAGCGTTCACAAGCGTTCACAAGAGGTCACAATCGTTCACAAGAGGTCACAAGCGTTCACAACCGGTCACAAGCGTTCACAAGCGTTCACAAGCATTCACAAGAGGTCACAAGCATTCACAAGCGTTCACAAGAGGTCACAAGTGTTCACAAGCGTTCACAAGCGTTCACAAGAGGTCACAAGCGTTCACAAGAGTTCACAAGCGTTCACAAGAGGTCACAAGCGTTCACAAGCGTTCACAAGCGTTCACAAGCATTCACATGAGGTCACAAGCGTTCACAAGCGGTCACAAGCGTTCACAAGAGGTCACAAGCGTTCACAAGCGTTCACAAGAGGTCACAAGCGTTCACAAGAGGTCACAAGCGTTCACAAGAGGTCACAAGCGTTCACAAGAGGTCACAAGCGTTCACAAGCGTTCACAAGCGGTCACAAGCGTTCAACAAGTGTTGGAACGTTACAGAGCGTGTCACATTTCATGTGGCTTGGAACGACCAATCACAGCTTTACGATCGGCCACATGCACTTTATTCACCCCGTCTGTCACAACATCGGGTTCAAAAGGTCAGCCGAACAGTCACGGACAAACCGAACAGTTGAGCTCCTGTGAAGGGTTTACGGTGCAGGGGTCCGGGATTGGTTGCTCAGTGGGGAACCCCCCCCCGCTACATGTGAACGGCCACGCAGCCCTTTTAGTGGCCATATTGGAGGTCGTCATACAGAATGTGTGAACGGCTCTTTGCACGCCATCGCTGTCTCAACAGAACCGAACACACCTGATGGTGATCTGGTCCACTGTCGTAGTTGTTGACAGAATATCTCCTTAACGTACAAAAAGGTAATAAAAGGGACAAAATAATATAAACTCATCCTAACTGTGTTACAGGTTTGTTTTGAATGTGGTGTGTATGTCCCAGAATGCAATTCAGAATGTTACAGATACGTTGAGGCAAGAAGCCTTGCTGTCAATGTGTCCATGTGGTCACCCTCAGTACTGCGGCCCAAAGAGCATTTTCCTCAATTAATACATCGCTTTGAAGAAATCCCACGATGAAAATATTTCCTTAACCAGAGCCTTCAAAACGTTATTTAAGTGCGTGACATCATCTGAATGTTACGTTTATGAGTGAATGGGTGCCTGAACTGCTGTCTGAGATGAGATCTTCTGATAGTAAATCATCCAAGGAGTAAGTTTCTATATTGAAACGTCCAACGGTGTTCTGAGCTCAGATTAATTCACCGTACATGTGTATCAGGGGCCCAGGTTATCTATCGGCCAACTAGTTTGGAGTCATTTGATTATTGCTGATATTATCATTATATATTTAGTGCTGTGCACCAACACGTTCTCACTCCCAACTGGTCAAACACTGACGCTTGGTTCGTGGCCCTACACTTCAAACTATGATGCTGGAGGTTCCCATCTAGACACCGTTTCTGCTCCTTACACACATGCTGTCTTTTCAAAATAAACGTCCACTGTAGGTTTACTTAGTTTTTAGGTTCATTTGGTTCGGTTTAGGAGATAAATCGTGGTTTGGGTTACATAAATATGATTATTACATAACTTACATATGAGGCGTTGGCTAAGTGTATAAGTTACATAAGAAAATGAAGGTCAAATAAACAACATTGATGAACGTTTGGCACGGTCTCCTGGATGAAAGTCCTGCGTGAGTTTGACCTGACGAGCGTCGTCATGGGATGAGTTCGGAGTGAGACGGAGTTGTTTCAATACATATTTGAGTTCATATAATGCTCACTTGGTGCATATCCTTAAACAAATGAGCTGAATTAAATCAGTACAATCTGTCTGACACACAGCAGTGTAACGCTTGCTGACTGACAGCCCATTGTGGCCCCGGGGGCCCTTAACAGCTCAATGTGATCATGATATTTGGCATTAGCTTTATATTATGGGATTGGGACACACTGTTGTTCACCAGTGGACAGAGATATGTCTCTGCTTGGTTCCTTTGGCCTGCTGGCTAGCTAGCGAGCTAACGAGTTGCTGATTGTCTGTGGACTGAGCCGACTGTGTCAGGAAAGAAATGCACTCTTAAGACTCTTCGCTCTCACATACATGTGCACATACATCACTCTTTGTAGCCAGCTATATGAGACCGTGGTGTATCCACAGAGCTCATGCTGATCTCCTCTTGGGATGTGCTTGGTACTCTAGCTATAATCTTCAGGTTTGATCATTGGTGCAGAAGCTGCCTTTCAATGCTGGATGTGTTGAGCCAGGATAGATCGCTTTCCTTCTTTGGTATCAGCTGTAAGCGGTGAGTTTCTAAGGTCCGCCCTAAAGACGACAAACAGCCGTCATTTCTTGCCGAAGGTTTGCTGCTCGGCCGCCTCGTCTTCTGATTGAAATGGTGCACAAGAGGGAGTCTTCGCTTGGCTTTCATCCGGGTCGCACCTTGAGCTGATGTGCTTTTGAAGTGCTCCACGCGGAACGACACACAAGGGGTTAAACGTCCTGGAAACACACTGAGCAGGAAGAGAGGGGGCACAAAGGGGGACAAAGGGGGCCTGTAAATTGCTGCCCTACAAGGAATCTGATGCAGTGGGTGGAGAGAAAGCCACCTTCAAGAGCAACCTGAATGTGGCTTTCTCTGATGATTATGTCTCCGTCTGCTTGGTGTCTTTGAGAAGAGAATGGATCTCCTCCCTGGTGGGGTGAGGAGGTAGGTGTGGGCGGAACAGGAAACTCAGGGGGAGGAGTTTCTGTGTCCGTGGAGTGAGGAAGAGGAGGACGTGGAAGAGGAGGAGGAGCAGGACGGCTGGAACTGTGTCGGACTGCTCTTTCCCTGAGTCTGACAGTTGCCGTGTCGCCCGCGGTGTCCCGTCATCACTGCTATGGCCGACTGCCGAGCGAACAGCACGCCTGAGGAGCAAACATCAAGTGTTAAGTCAGCCTCCAACTCCACATGGTCCAGTTCTTAAAGGGCCGGTTACGGTGGACGACGAGTGGCAAACGCACGGCCGTAAACATTTTCACCAGGAGAAACTCGATGCGGCTTCAGAGACGATGCCAAAACAGAAACACGTCCGAAAATCAACAAAACAAAACAGCAAAAACGTGCCGCAAAAGACGCTGCAGCTACAGAAAGATTGGAAAGTGAAAACCACACAGAGCATTTCGAGGTTCATGTGTTTTTGACTTTGCATCGTATCTGTTTTCTGCAGCACGTCCCTGTCGTCGTTGTTTTGGAATTGATTAAGTTTCTGAACCTGCAGCATGTTTCTCTGATTGGAAATGTTATGGGGCCGCTGGAGCGCATTTTGGCCCTTGTTGGCCACCGTACAAATGGCATCACAGCACTGCTCACTATTGTCTATGATACAGTTTCGTTAGAAAACCTACTGACAGAAGCTGCTTCTGCTTCTGATATATTACAGTTTCATGGTAATGAAGTGCAGTCTTTTCAAAATAATCAATACCTCAAGACCAGTGCAACACATTTTCTCACAACACTTTCACATCTAGAAACCCCCCGACGGCGATCATCCCCGACGTAACCACTGATGGTCCCACTCCCTCACAGGTCTTAACTCCTGATGGTCTCACTCCCTCACAGGTCTTAACTCCTGATGGTCTCACTCCCTCACAGGTCTTAACTCCTGATGGTCTCACTCCCTCACAGGTCTTAACTCCTGATGGTCCCACTCCCTCACAGGTCTTAACTCCTGATGGTCCCACTCCCTCACAGGTCTTAACTCCTGATGGTCTCACTCCCTCACAGGTCTTAACTCCTGATGGTCTCACTCCCTCACAGGTCTTAACTAGTGATGGTCTCACTCCCTCACAGGTCTTTACTCCTGATAGTCCCACTCCCTCACAGGTCTTAACTCCTGATGGTATCACTCCCTCACAGGTCTTAACTCCTGATGGTCTCACTCCCTCACAGGTCTTAACTCCTGATGGTCTCACTCCCTCACAGGTCTTAACTCCTGATGGTCTCACTCCTTCACAGGTCTTAACTCCTGATAGTCCCACTCCCTCACAGGTCTTAACTCCTGATGGTCCCACTCCCTCACAGGTCTTAACTCCTGATGGTATCACTTCCTCACAGGTCTTAACTCCTGATAGTCCCACTCCCTCACAGGTCTTAACTCCTGATGGTATCACTCCCTCACAGGTCTTAACTCCTGATAGTCCCACTCCCTCACAGGTCTTAACTCCTGATGGTATCACTCCCTCACAGGTCTTAACTCCTGATGGTCCCACTCCCTCACAGGTCTTAACTGGTGATGGTCTCACTCCCTCACAGGTCTTAACTCCTGATAGTCCCACTCCCTCACAGGTCTTAACTCCTGATGGTATCACTCCCTCACAGGTCTTAACTCCTGATGGTATCACTCCCTCACAGGTCTTAACTCCTGATGGTCCCACTCCCTCACAGGTCTTAACTGGTGATGGTCTCACTCCCTCACAGGTCTTAACTCCTGATAGTCCCACTCCCTCACAGGTCTTAACTCCTGATGGTATCACTCCCTCACAGGTCTTAACTCCTGATGGTCCCACTCCCTCACAGGTCTTAACTAGTGATGGTCTCAATCCCTCACAGGTCTTAACTCCTGATAGTCCCACTCCCTCACAGGTCTTAACTCCTGATGGTATCACTCCCTCACAGGTCTTAACTCCTGATGGTCCCACTCCCTCACAGGTCTTAACTCCTGATGGTATCACTCCCTCACAGGTCTTAACTCCTGATGGTCTCACTCCCTCAAAGGTCTTAACTCCTGATGGTCTCACTCCCTCACAGGTCTTAACTCCTGATGGTCTCACTCCTTCACAGGTCTTAACTCCTGATAGTCCCACTCCCTCACAGGTCTTAACTCCTGATGGTCCCACTCACTCACAGGTCTTAACTCCTGATGGTATCACTCCCTCACAGGTCTTAACTCCTGATAGTCCCACTCCCTCACAGGTCTTAACTCCTGATGGTATCACTCCCTCACAGGTCTTAACTCCTGATAGTCCCACTCCCTCACAGGTCTTAACTCCTGATGGTATCACTCCCTCACAGGTCTTAACTCCTGATGGTCTCACTCCCTCACAGGTCTTAACTGGTGATGGTCTCACTCCCTCACAGGTCTTAACTCCTGATAGTCCCACTCCCTCACAGGTCTTAACTCCTGATGGTATCACTCCCTCACAGGTCTTAACTCCTGATGGTATCACTCCCTCACAGGTCTTAACTCCTGATGGTCCCACTCCCTCACAGGTCTTAACTGGTGATGGTCTCACTCCCTCACAGGTCTTAACTCCTGATAGTCCCACTCCCTCACAGGTCTTAACTCCTGATGGTATCACTCCCTCACAGGTCTTAACTCCTGATGGTCCCACTCCCTCACAGGTCTTAACTAGTGATGGTCTCAATCCCTCACAGGTCTTAACTCCTGATAGTCCCACTCCCTCACAGGTCTTAACTCCTGATGGTATCACTCCCTCACAGGTCTTAACTCCTGATGGTCCCACTCCCTCACAGGTCTTAACTCCTGATGGTCTCACTCCCTCACAGGTCTTAACTCCTGATGGTCTCACTCCCTCACAGGTCTTAACTAGTGATGGTCTCACTCCCTCACAGGTCTTAACTCCTGATAGTCCCACTCCCTCACAGGTCTTAACTCCTGATGGTATCACTCCCTCACAGGTCTTAACTCCTGATGGTCCCACTCCCTCACAGGTCTTAACTCCTGATGGTCCCACTCCCTCACAGGTCTTAACTCCTGATGGTATCACTCCCTCACAGGTCTTAACTCCTGATGGTCCCACTCCCTCACAGGTCTTAACTCCTGATGGTCCCACTCCCTCACAGCTCTTAACTCCTGATGGTATCACTCCCTCACAGGTCTTAACTCCTGATAGTCCCACTCCCTCACAGGTCTTAACTCCTGATGGTATCACTCCCTCACAGGTCTTAACTCCTGATAGTCCCACTCCCTCACAGGTCTTAACTCCTGATGGTATCACTCCCTCACAGGTCTTAACTCCTGATGGTCCCACTCCCTCACAGGTCTTAACTGGTGATGGTCTCACTCCCTCACAGGTCTTAACTCCTGATAGTCCCACTCCCTCACAGGTCTTAACTCCTGATGGTATCACTCCCTCACAGGTCTTAACTCCTGATGGTATCACTCCCTCACAGGTCTTAACTCCTGATGGTCCCACTCCCTCACAGGTCTTAACTGGTGATGGTCTCACTCCCTCACAGGTCTTAACTCCTGATAGTCCCACTCCCTCACAGGTCTTAACTCCTGATGGTATCACTCCCTCACAGGTCTTAACTCCTGATGGTCCCACTCCCTCACAGGTCTTAACTAGTGATGGTCTCACTCCCTCACAGGTCTTAACTCCTGATAGTCCCACTCCCTCACAGGTCTTAACTCCTGATGGTATCACTCCCTCACAGGTCTTAACTCCTGATGGTCCCACTCCCTCACAGGTCTTAACTCCTGATGGTCTCACTCCCTCACAGGTCTTAACTCCTGATGGTCTCACTCCCTCACAGGTCTTAACTAGTGATGGTCTCACTCCCTCACAGGTCTTAACTCCTGATAGTCCCACTCCCTCACAGGTCTTAACTCCTGATGGTATCACTCCCTCACAGGTCTTAACTCCTGATGGTCCCACTCCCTCACAGGTCTTAACTCCTGATGGTCCCACTCCCTCACAGGTCTTAACTCCTGATAGTCCCACTCCCTCACAGGTCTTAACTCCTGATGGTATCACTCCCTCACAGGTCTTAACTCCTGATGGTCCCACTCCCTCACAGGTCTTAACTCCTGATGGTCTCACTCCCTCACAGGTCTTTACTCCTGATAGTCCCACTCCCTCACAGGTCTTAACTCCTGATGGTATCACTCCCTCACAGGTCTTAACTCCTGATGGTCCCACTCCCTCACAGGTCTTAACTCCTGATGGTATCACTCCCTCACAGGTCTTAACTGGTGATGGTCTCACTCCCTCACAGGTCTTAACTCCTGATGGTCCCACTCCCTCACAGGTCTTAACTCCTGATGGTATCACTCCCTCACAGGTCTTAACTCCTGATGGTCCCACTCCCTCACAGGTCTTAACTAGTGATGGTCTCAATCCCTCACAGGTCTTAACTCCTGATAGTCCCACTCCCTCACAGGTCTTAACTCCTGATGGTATCACTCCCTCACAGGTCTTAACTCCTGATGGTCCCACTCCCTCACAGGTCTTAACTCCTGATGGTCTCACTCCCTCACAGGTCTTAACTCCTGATGGTCTCACTCCCTCACAGGTCTTAACTAGTGATGGTCTCACTCCCTCACAGGTCTTAACTCCTGATAGTCCCACTCCCTCACAGGTCTTAACTCCTGATGGTATCACTCCCTCACAGGTCTTAACTCCTGATGGTCCCACTCCCTCACAGGTCTTAACTCCTGATGGTCCCACTCCCTCACAGGTCTTAACTCCTGATAGTCCCACTCCCTCACAGGTCTTAACTCCTGATGGTATCACTCCCTCACAGGTCTTAACTCCTGATGGTCCCACTCCCTCACAGGTCTTAACTCCTGATGGTCCCACTCCCTCACAGGTCTTAACTCCTGATGGTATCACTCCCTCACAGGTCTTAACTCCTGATAGTCCCACTCCCTCACAGGTCTTAACTCCTGATGGTATCACTCCCTCACAGGTCTTAACTCCTGATAGTCCCACTCCCTCACAGGTCTTAACTCCTGATGGTATCACTCCCTCACAGGTCTTAACTCCTGATGGTCCCACTCCCTCACAGGTCTTAACTGGTGATGGTCTCACTCCCTCACAGGTCTTAACTCCTGATAGTCCCACTCCCTCACAGGTCTTAACTCCTGATGGTATCACTCCCTCACAGGTCTTAACTCCTGATGGTATCACTCCCTCACAGGTCTTAACTCCTGATGGTCCCACTCCCTCACAGGTCTTAACTGGTGATGGTCTCACTCCCTCACAGGTCTTAACTCCTGATAGTCCCACTCCCTCACAGGTCTTAACTCCTGATGGTATCACTCCCTCACAGGTCTTAACTCCTGATGGTCCCACTCCCTCACAGGTCTTAACTAGTGATGGTCTCACTCCCTCACAGGTCTTAACTCCTGATAGTCCCACTCCCTCACAGGTCTTAACTCCTGATGGTATCACTCCCTCACAGGTCTTAACTCCTGATGGTCCCACTCCCTCACAGGTCTTAACTCCTGATGGGCTCACTCCCTCACAGGTCTTAACTCCTGATGGTCTCACTCCCTCACAGGTCTTAACTAGTGATGGTCTCACTCCCTCACAGGTCTTAACTCCTGATAGTCCCACTCCCTCACAGGTCTTAACTCCTGATGGTATCACTCCCTCACAGGTCTTAACTCCTGATAGTCCCACTCCCTCACAGGTCTTAACTCCTGATGGTATCACTCCCTCACAGGTCTTAACTCCTGATCGTCCCACTCCCTCACAGGTCTTAACTCCTGATGGTATCACTCCCTCACAGGTCTTAACTCCTGATGGTCCCACTCCCTCACAGGTCTTAACTGGTGATGGTCTCACTCCCTCACAGGTCTTAACTCCTGATAGTCCCACTCCCTCACAGGTCTTAACTCCTGATGGTATCACTCCCTCACAGGTCTTAACTCCTGATGGTATCACTCCCTCACAGGTCTTAACTCCTGATGGTCCCACTCCCTCACAGGTCTTAACTGGTGATGGTCTCACTCCCTCACAGGTCTTAACTCCTGATAGTCCCACTCCCTCACAGGTCTTAACTCCTGATGGTCTCACTCCCTCACAGGTCTTAACTCCTGATGGTCTCACTCCCTCACATGTCTTAACTCCTGATGGTCCCACTCCCTCACAGGTCTTAACTCCTGATGGTCTCACTCCCTCACAGGTCTTAACTCCTGATGGTCTCACTCCCTCACAGGTCTTAACTCCTGATGGTCCCACTCCCTCACAGGTCTTAACTCCTGATGGTCCCACTCCCTCACAGGACTTAACTCCTGATGGTCCCACTCCCTCACAGGTCTTAACTCCTGATGGTCTCACTCCCTCACAGGTCTTAACTCCTGATGGTCCCACTCCCTCACAGGTCTTAACTCCCCTTCATGGATCCAAGGTGTAATTTAAAACACGTATGGTGTCTTAAATGTCGGCACATCAATACTAATGAACAGTACAGGCCTTTCCCCTACAAGTATGCGTAGCAGGTCAGCACAGTGTGTGACTAAAGCTGGGTAGGCACTTTAGTTTTGGGCGTCGTTGAGCAAACATTCCATAACAACCTTTCCACTAGGGGTGTAACGGTTCACAAAACTCACGGTTGGGTTGGGTACGATACAGTGGAGCCACGGTTCGGTACAGTAGAAAACTATAAATGCAGAGAAATGTACTTGATTTTAAAATATATATATTCATTACAACTAACATCATGAAGTTATTCTTTGACTTTGAACAATGATGGAACTATATCTGAGTGACTCATCTTCTGGGGTGTCTTCTTAGCAACACATAAGCATAAAAAACAAAAACTGCTCCTTAATGTTATGTAGTAATGTTACTTACATCTTGTATTGTTACTTACATCTCGCAAAAGAGATTTTTAATCTCAATGGGACTACCTGGTTCAATAAAGGTTAAAAAATTAGTTTTTTTTATTTTATTTTACAAATTTTTTAAATTCAAACGTATTCAGTTCGTCATGCGTACCGAACCGTGAGCCTCGTACCGAACGGTTCAATACAAATACGCGTATCGTTACACCCCTACTTTCCACATATTATAACTCAAGTGGTTTGACAGAAAACTAGACTTCTGCATGTCTGCTTTCAGGCTTCAGAAAGTCTAACCTGTGAAGGGGACTTTGGCCAATCACACATCATTTCAGATAAGGGGGCGTCCCTTTTGTCTGTTCTACCAATGCAGGAGCATGTGCACGTCCCATCAAACGCTGAAAGTCAGATTCATCGGCGGACTTGAAGGGAAAGTTACTATTCCAGCGTAGGGGAAAACTGCCAACACTGACAAAGCAAAACCCCCAAAAACAGTATCAGTGAAGTGCTTCAGAGATGGAGAGAAGATAGTTTAGCCTTCTGCTCACAGCTGCACCACGGTTAGCAGAAGGCTAAACTATTAGAACGCTGATATTATTTTCTGTCTCTGAAACACTTCACAGAGAGATTTCAAAGGGCTTCACAGGAAGCTAGTTATTATGGAAATGAGCCACCTGCTCCAGATTTAAGTTTAACATTGAGGGAATCATTATTACAACATGGATTTATTATATATATGTTTTGTACATCATTCTGTCTAGTTCTACTACTGTCTACTTTGCATATTCAGCTTATTCGCACTCAAAGCTCTACGTGCCCCTCTGGCATCACTTTGTATTAGTTGGGGACGGCCTGTCCCTCCTTACATGCATTCAAGATAAACCGCTTTACTTTAGGAAAAAGATGGTGGTTCAGTTTAAAATAAGCACGTTTGTTGCATAGAAACTTTGCATAGATACTTGTGCTACGCAACGTGATATAACTACTGTAAGATAAGTCAACATTGACTTGGTTTCACGCGGGGACATGGACAGCTGTCTCCTGGGTGAAAGTCTATTCTCCCCTTTCTAAACAAAGTTCCTGACTGTTTATGCTGTGAGCGTCATACAATGCCGTGGACGGGTTTGCATTGGAGTGGGTTGAAAGTGTCTCATGCAGATGCTAAAGGATGCCTCGGTGCGTTGGTGCTGACTAAGCGTTGGTATTTGCTTATACACGACATCCATCACACGTCTGCCTGTTCTGGTTGGAGACATCACCCTCCTGAGGTGTCTCTCTTTGTGTCCAACGCCGTGCAGGTTGAGAGACAAATCTGTGATCATGGCTTCGTAAGTAAAGCCGGCTTGATGTGACGACGTTGGCTTTGTGTACGTTTAACAGGAGATCAAAACTAACAACCTAAAACCATCGAAATGGGTAGATGTGAAATTGAAGCCAGTAAATGACTTTTGCACTTTCATATTGAAGACCATTGTTCGATGGAGTGTTTAGAGGATAAAGGCATCTGCAGACAAGTCAACACTGCTGAACACCGGCTCGGATGTGATGTGACGGCCACCAGGCGTACACCCTGACATGAATGGCCGATGTTAGAGCGAGAGGCAGTAATTACCTCAAGAAACAAGCTGCCTACGCTCACACACACACACACACACACACACGCTCTCGGCAGGCACATAAGACAATAAGCCCCATCGACCTCAAATCCACAGGCCCAATTTTGAGATATTTAACTTTTTTAACTCTATTGGACTGCCACTTCATTACGATGGATTTTATAGCAAAGACATCAAATTGCGCAGAGGACTAAGCACCAGGGCGCTGCTGTAACTTATTGAATTTCCTGCCTGCAATTACATCAGCAAACGGCCCCTCTATTTACCTGTGTAGACAACTCCATTTATTTCTATTGACATGTTGACGCTGCTAATGCCGTTGGTAGACAGGTTCAATGCGGTCTCTTGTCTATCATCTGTCAGGAGAGAAGAACTCAATATGAGCATTTAGAAAGGGAACAGAAGGAGCGGGAGGAGCGCCCGCTGCAGCATTGGTGATAATTCAGAGAGTGACAGGATAAGGAGAGCTTTATTAAAGAGTTCTGGGGAGAAAAGGAACTGTCAGAAGATGTTACAGCCATTTGCAAATGTCAGTTAGAGATGAAAACACTACGCGACTGGTTGGGAAATAAACAGAAATGTCGAATGGAAAGCCGTCTCTTCGACACAGATTTGAAGCGTCTCAGGAGTGCATCTGGGTGGAGACGAATAACAGTGTTTGGGTTGTAATCTGTAAATGACAGTGTTTGTTACGTGAGGGCCAGAGCCAGACGACCAGCGTGGGAATTAAGCCGAGAGAGATTCTCACTCCTTTCTTTTCCATCGCGTATCAAGAGCAAAGCCCGCTTATTATGACTAATGTGAGAGAGGCAGTGATGCAGACAGAAATGATATCACACCTGAGCAGATAGGCCCTTATTCTTCCTTAAGCCTCCATCATTAAGGCCTGTGTGACTTATGGCGTTGTCACGGCCAGCGCTCGGCTGGACGGGCTTCTCTTCTGTTTTTTACTCGTGACGAGCCGGAGGAGCTATGTCTTCATGACTATCTTGTGGAGCTTGAGCCTTCAAATTACAGGTGTGATGTGATGAACTATGTGTGCGTTAGCGGTTGGAGGCGTTGCACAGCAGGCTCTCAGACAGCCTCTCTGGGGGGTCATTACTGAGGTACACAGTCATTTAAAGTCTCACGGGAAGCAGCGAGCAGCATTACAGCAACGCACGCTTACTCAATGATACATTCAAATCTGCTCATGCTGAATTTATGTTTTGACAAATACTGTTTCATCTCAGACTCCACCGTTCATATCTAGATGTAGATGCTTGGACTCTAAAGCACATGTGGGAACGTGACACGAGCAAAGAAAAGACATTGAAGGACAATGCAATACGCATCTGTAGATGTAGTGTCAGGAGATGAGAGTGCAACGATGACGAGATAGATTTGAACAAATCCCCTGAAAACAGATCAAACCCAACAAGTCTGTGTCGAGACCCTGAACTACTCTGTGAATCTCAGCTGTGAGCCCACCGGCTCCTCCTGTGGACGCAAAGCAGGAATATACTTCCTCTCAAAGTAAAGAAGGACTCAGGACTCTCCTGGAACAGCTGCTCACTGTCGTCTTTAACAGACGCTAGTCCCCAACAAACGCACCACTTCCTCCTGTGGGACTACTTTCAGCGGCGGATTAATACACATTTGGCACGATTGGCGTCTGTCTGTCTGTCTGTCCGCCCGCCCGCCCGCCCGTCCGTCCGTCCGTCCGCCCGCCCATCCATCCATCCATCCATCCAGCTATCTATCTATCCATCCATCCAGCTATCTATCTATCTATCTATCTATCTATCCATCCATCCATCCATCCATCCATCCATCCATCCATCCATCCATCCATCCATCCATCCATCCATCCATCTATCTATCTATCTATCTATCCATCTATCCATCTATCTACCAGTCCGTCCGTCCGTCCGTCCGTCCGTCCGTCCGTCCGTCCGTCCGTCCGTCTACCTGTCTGTCTGTCTGTCTGTCTATCTATCTATCTATCCATCCATCCCTCTCTCTCTATCATTCTATCTCTCTATCCAAGTCAGATACGTTCATTGTTGGTTTTGGTCTTTTCATGACATTTGTTGCCAATAATCTAAATATTGAATCTTATCAGCGTATCTCTTGACTGTAGAAATAAACATTGTGTTGCACATAAATTATCTAACATATACGAAAGGGAACACAGATGATACAGTAGCATAGCATAGCATATCATAGAGAAAAGTATTTTTGCCCATTTAGCTACATGCAGAGGAGCCAATAGACAGAACACATGCTACATGCTACATGCAACATTAGCATACTGAGCTCCAAACCTGAATATTATGCTTCAGTTGTTTCATGTTCCTGAGCCTCTGACATAATGTCGGCTATTTCAAGCTCAGCCAGAGCTGTGCACACTCAACGGTAGCTCTCAGTTCACGTTATAAAGTTACTCACAGATCACATTTCATGGGATCTAAATGAAGTGAGAGATGGTCCAGACTTCCTGAGACTTGGTCCAGAGGGCTGCACAGAGCTCGGGGTACTCTGGCCCCCTGTGAGCGTCTCACCTCTGCTGTTGAGTTTGATGTTGAGGGGCAGCTGGGTGGCCATCGCCAGCAGGTTCTGCTGCAGGGTGTGCTGCATGATCCTCTGCTGCTCCTCCGCCACCGTCATCATCTTCTTCTCCGGCGGTTCGCCGCTCTCCAGCTTCTCTCGGAGCTGTTCCAGGGCCGCCGCCTGGTGGCCGCTGGGCGACATGGGGAGGGGCCCCCGGCTGGGCAGGCAGCTGCCCATGAGGGTCTCTTCTGGGGAGAAAAAGACGATTAAGGAGGTGATATCTGTCTCTAAACACGTCTGCATGCTGTCAGTAGGTTGCGTGTGACAGTCTGAGAATATAGATAATATTTATCAGTGAGCTTTCATGTTCACTGTGTTGTCTTTGCTCTCATTGAAATGTACTCGTTTCTGTGAATATGTCAAATCGACAACGCTATCATCATAATGTCTCTCAGACATTTTCATTCCTTTCATTCTCATGAGTTGGTTTTCAAAGCCTAACTTATTGTTAAAGCAGAGTTTCTGGGATGAGCATCTCATAAAGGACGCTCTCTTCCTTTACTCAGCGTTCCATATTAGTGTTGGAATCAAATAATAAATATAATAAATATATATATGTATATATACATGTATATATATATATATATGTATATATACATATATATATATATATATATATGTATATATACATATATATATATATATATACATGTATATATACATATATATATATACATATGTATATATATGTATATATATATATGTATATATACATATATATATATATATATGTATATATACATATATATATATATGTATATATATATATATATATGTATATATACATATATATATATATATATATATACGTATATATATATATATATGTATATATATATATATGTATATATATGTATATATATGTATATATACATATGTATATATATACATATATATATACATATGTATATATATATACATATATATATATATGTATATATACATATATGTATATATATATATGTATATATACATATATGTATATATATATATATGTATATATATATATATGTATGTATATATATATATATATGTATATATACATATGTATATATATATATGTATATATACATATATATATATACATATATATATATATGTATATATATATATATACATATATATATATATATATATATACATATATATATATACATATGTATATATAATACAATAATACAATAATAACCTCCTAAGAGGAAGTGAACTGCCTGTTGACAACGTGACCAGAGATGCAGCTGACATGCCGATCTGCAGGTTACCACGTGGGCTAAATATGGATTATTATAGGCTGGTGTGTTTCATGAAATAACTGTTCTCCAGACATGTCTGATGTCTCCATGGCACGCCACACAGATGCTATTTGTTCTTCCCGTCATCAGAGTGCTCCCATGCTCTTCGTGGTGTCGGAAGATATGAGGAAGTCCTGCAAGTTGCTTCCTCTTCGGGGGAAGCGACCGTACTACCCGCAAGTTGCATGAGTATGAATGAAGAGCTATTGTGACATATATTTCTGAGATGTGAACACTCTGACTTCTTCTTAAGTGTCCGGGAAACAATCACGCAATAATCTCTGTAATACATGGAGAGGAACCTTTGACAGCATTGGTGAGGAGGAAATGAATCCTCCTTCAGAAACAGATGTTTGCATCACAGCGTGAGTTATCTCCTCACACCGTGCACGCTCGCTTCATTTGTGATTCCACTGAAGCTGATTGTGACGCTGATGTACCAGGTTACTCTTTGTAGATGGGTTACTGATGAAGAGTTGGTTCACACACATGTTCTTATTGTCCTCTAGGAGTGTCCAGCACATCCATTCAACAATAAAGGCCAATTTTCAAAAAATAGCAAATAATGTCACGGTGAACTCAGTAAAAAGTATATTCAGACATTATTCCATCAGTGCGTCGTTAAGAGAGACATGACATGTTTGTCACTCTGCTGCTGCACTTTCTTCTTCTGAACAGATCTACTGTTCTTCACCAAGTATCTCCACTCACCTGTACTTGTTAAGATACTGTCAACCAAAGTCAACCCTTTGAAGGGTTATAAGCCAACGGACAAAAAGGAAGCCGCTGCAGAAGTGACTTAACATTCTTTCTAATCATCTTCATGACTCCTCTGGTCGTATAGAAGTCTATGAGGAAATGAATACTTCTCACTTGATTTATTACTTCAGTTAACATCATAAAAGAAGATAGAGAGACCAAAGCAACCAAGATACATAAAAGGACTACAAAGAGACAGGAAACAACTACAAATAAATGCAAAAGGACTACATGTTGTTTCTCTTAAAACGACTTCAGAGATGCAAAACGACTACAAAAATACACAAAATAACCAAAAAGTCTGTGTCTTGCTCAGTTGTAGGAGAGGCAGTGGGACAGTTGCGTGTCTGGTTGCAAAAAACCAAGATGGCGACGGCCAAAAGCCAACACCTTATTCCACAAACCAGTGGACGGGCTCACACTCTGTCCACTTCTTAAATACAGTCGACAATTAAAAGCCGAGCAGGAAAAGGGGTCAAAATACCAATTCATCCATGTGAAATATCTTTGAATGTGAAATATCTTTGAACGTGAAATATCTGCGTGTCGAGTGTCTTAGAAAGCGTCTTAACTCTCCTGAAAGTAGAACCAGCTTCAATCAATGATTGAATGAAAACAGAACTTTTGAGACGTGAGAGCAGAGTGGTGAGTTATTCTGTCACGTCTCATGTCTCGTGGAGTCTTACGTTACCTTTCTTGATCACAGGCAGGGAGATGTGGCCACTGTTGTGAGTGGGCATGGATAGGTGGGACATGTGCATCTTTGGTGAGGACAGGAGGGAGGGGGGGCCCACGGGAGAGTAGTTGAAGATGGCGGAGCCGTAGCTCTGCCGGCGGCCTTCCCGCCGGTTGCTGTCGATAGCTGCCTGAAGCTCACCGGGGGAGCTCAGTCCCCGCTTTTCACATTCGTATGGGTAGAGGTACTTCATATACCTGCGGGGAGGAAGACAGCAACGATTTACCAGGCTGTCTGTCTCATGTTGTCAATCAAGCAAGATTGAAAAGAACAGTCCTTGAGTGACCGTTCAAACAATGTCTGTGAAATCATTTCTTGGGTTTACCTGAAAAAATGAAACGGTTTGAATTCCATTTGAATTATTTTGGTTTCCAGCACTGAGCACAAGTTACAAATGATAAGAACATGACGTAGTTCCTCTGTCCACATCCTCAACCAGCCTCAGGGCTTCTAACGGCGCACGTGACTCCGTGGACCACAGCGCACGTGACTCCGTGGACCACAGCGCACGTGACTCCGTGGACCACAGCGCACGTGACTCCGTGGACCACAGCGCACGTGACTCCGTGGACCACAGCGCACGTGACTCCGTGGACCACAGCGCACGTGACTCCATGGACCACAACGCACGTGACTCCATGGAGCACAGCGCACGTGACTCCATGGACCACAGCGCACGTGACTCCATGGACCACAGCGCACGTGACTCCATGGACCACAGCGCACGTGACTCCATGGACCACAGCGCACGTGACTCCATGGACCACAGCGCACGTGACTCCATGGACCACAGCGCACGTGACTCCATGGACCACAGCGCACGTGACTCCATGGACCACAGCGCACGTGACTCCATGGACCACAGCGCACGTGACTCCATGGACCACAGCGCACGTGACTCCATGGACCACAGCGCACGTGACTCCATGGACCACAGCGCACGTGACTCCATGGACCACAGCGCACGTGACTCCATGGACCACAGCGCACGTGACTCCATGGACCACAACGCACGTGACTCCATGGAGCACAGTGCACGTGACTCCATGGAGCACAGCGCACGTGACTCCATGGACCACAGCGCACGTGACTCCATGGACCACAGCGCACGTGACTCCATGGACCACAGCGCACGTGACTCCATGGACCACAGCGCACGTGACTCCATGGACCACAGCGCACGTGACTCCATGGACCACAGTGCACGTGACTCCATGGACCACAGCGCACGTGACTCTATGGACCACAACGCACGTGACTCCATGGACCACAGCGCACGTGACTCCATGGACCACAGCGCACGTGACTCCATGGACCACAGTGCACGTGACTCCATGGACCACAGTGCACGTGACTCTGTGACATCACACAGAAATGTAATTGCTCTTTTTTCCGTGCGTCTCCTGTGAAGGTCCAGCGACACACAGGAAACCACTCGCTGAGGTTTTGGTGAAAGTAATTCCGGACGTTACTTCAGTAGCTTCGGTATCTTATCACTGAATATGTCATCATTTGCATGAATTTCAATAACCGAGATCTGAACATTGGAAGAAGCCAGGTTTAGTATTCTAGTTTAATTTCGTTGATGTGTTCGAGTGAAGGTTTCTCCAGAGGATCTGAGATATATCTTTATATCATAAATCATAAAGCACTGAGCAAAGAGAAGTGATTAGGGTCAGAAAATGAACTCATAGATGAAACGATGAAACTTCACCAGTTGATTACTCACATTGAGACAATTATATTTTGTAGTACAAGTTTTCTGAAATGTCATGTTTAAATATGCAAATGAGGCACTTTTGGTATATTTAGGAGAAATCTACAGACACAAATAAACAAAGTAAAATAAACAGCTGGAGGTGTAGTTTGGATATTTTCTGAAAGAAGACTTGACATGGAAGCTGAATAGCACAAAACCTCAAAGCTGATCATGTTTTTGGCTCCTCTGAGGGTCCTTCAGGCACAGAAACGTTTCAACTGTATTTTCATTCAGATCAAACAAAACCGATTCCTTAAGTTCCAGAAAGGTTTATATCAGAAGCAGAAGACACAAGGTTAATATATTCCTCACGAAAGAACGACATAACAATAATGTCTGCCACTCTGCTGTGAGGAGACGGGACTGTGAGCTGAGACATCATGTGCAGATGCTGAGACTCCAGATTTAATGACAAGCCGTCTATAAGGCGATAATTACTATGAATCACAGCGCTGCTGCAGGAAGTGAAGATGACTGTGCTGTTCACCCGCCTGGGCACGCACAGACCATCATATTTGAATCACAGCGGGTGAATGAAAGCAACAGAAGGCCTGACCCAAAGAGAAGCACTCATGGAGCGCTTGTGGCCGGCCGGTGTGAGGAGGAGGAGGAGGAGTGCAGGTTGTCAGCCTGCGCTCGTACTCACTGCGTTCGGAGAGTGAAAGCTGCACTGGTGATGGAGGTAGGGAGGTTAAGGCCTTTGGTGATCTCGCGCCATATTTTCTTATTGATGACCTCCACTAAGCCGCCCTTTTCCGTGACGAGCTTGTAGAGCATGTAGAGATCCAACACCTGCTTGGCCATGATAGGAATCCGATTCACCGGAGTCCCTGCAGAGAGCAAACACAATATCCGCAATCAATCCCATTAACTGTGCTTCCTCCCATCGATGGGCTGCTGCGGCGTCTTATAAGGCCAATTTATCTCAAGCCGGTCAAATATCTGACAGCTCTGTTAACGGCAGGAAACATAACTTCAAAGAGAGTGAGAGGAAAAAGTTAGAAATGTCTCGTCCAATGGCAGCAGCCTCATTGATTGTAAATGTGTTATTTTTACGACACGGCAAATTACATCTTAATTATGTAAGAAAACAAACAATCACAAAACATACATATCAGGCATTAAATAAAGTCAGAGGTGCTTAACACGGGAATGAAATAACAACTGGACCGCTTTGAAACCCACAAATACAAACGGTAGGTAATGTTTGATGAATGAGTGCCAGCCCCGCCCCCTTATTAACACAATAAAGGGAGTCAGACAATCATTTTCATTTGCAATTTAATGTCGGGCAGTAAAGAGAGAACGGCCGGCTCTTTGTGAGGATTCCAAAGTGGTTGACCCTGAGATAATTAACCTGCATTTTGCTGATAGAGTTCCATTGTGCCCATCGGATTTACCATAATAGCGATCGATAGCCGCAGAAATATAGTGCAAACAACAGCAGCGGGGCCCATACAGTGCGCAGGGGAGGGGTCTCTGAAGTATCGTCTGAGGTGGTAAAACCACATCAATTAAGGCCAGTAATTACTGCTTCATTCCGCGGCGCTGGCATGTGGACAGATGAGACACTATTAAAACAGGAGATTGATGTTCCCCCTCTCTACACAATGTGAGGCTGCAGCGCCTCGACGTCGCTCTGTGCTGAAGAAAGTGCAGGAGAGGCTTGATTTGAGACAAAAAGAAGGGAATGAATGAACCTTCACAAACATGAGCTTTATGAGTCGGTCCACAGACAGGAAACAATGCTCAACAGAACACATCTGATCTAGTGAGGAAGTTCTACTCATCATATGACAATATTTTGCAATCTTTTTGTTACGAGCTGTACAAGTAAATGCTGAGTGTTTCTTTTTTTCCACATAAAGAAAGTCAAGGTGAGACCCTGACAATAACCGTCTACACATACACAACACCAGCTTTTAGTCCAAAGTGGCCCTGCAGTCCCTTAGCTTAACCTGAGGCTGGATCTGGAAGGGAGTCAATCCCAGGAGGCAACCTCCGGTTCTGAAGAGTGAAGCCCAAGCTTCGTGTGTTAAAGCTGCATTCTCTCTAGTGTCCACCAGGGGGCGACTCCTCTGGTTGTATAGAAGTCTATAGAAAATGACTCTACTTCTCTCTTGATTTATTACCTCAGTAAACATTGTAAACATGAGTTTATGTCTCAATCTCTAGTTTCAAGTCTTCAATACAGCATGATGTTCATTTAGTACATTATGGTCAAGATGGCCATGGCCGTAATCCAAGATGGTGACAGTCAAAATGGCGAACATGAGGCTTCATAACATCAGTCCACAAACCGATGGATGACGTCACGATGACTATGGTTAAAGTTCAATAGACCCCCGTGTTAAAATACCCAAGAGCACAGCAGAAATGAACATGTTGTACATGGTATACAGTACTGTCAATGTTTATGTAACTCTCCCGTTCAGCGTACATGAATGGCTTAAAGTGATGCATCATGAAGTGCAAGGAGGCTTTGAGTAACAGGTCACTATCACAAAGTAGCTACCAAGGCAACACACCGGTCACATTCTTCCTGTTAGCACATTTAGTTTTACGTCTTCTTCTTTTTTTAAATCACCAGAATAAGCATCCCAATTAAAATCACAGTCAATGTGAACTACGGATGCATGGGAGTCTATGGAGCAGAGCCGGACAGCTGAAGGACCCTGGTCACAGCTGACCGGAGCTACGCTGTGATTTGCCAGTCTGCGTTTGAGGGGCGGGATTTAGCCAAGGTGTTTCTGTCTTTATACTGTACATTTATTCATCTCACTGTATCTCGTGAATTTGGTGCTCAACTAAAATTGAACCAGAACCACCAGAACACACACCTTCAAACCACCAGAACACACACCTTCAAACCACCAGAACACACATCTTCAAACCCCCAGAACACACACCGTATAACCCCCAGAACACACACCTTCAATGTGGTTTGAAAACAACATTTGTGGTTTTGGTAGCGTACATTTGAAATGCAGTTCATGGAGAACGGAGTTCTCCAGCACTGTGATACCAAACAGAGATCCTAAGCCTCCACGCTCCTCTTCAGCTTTATCTTTATGACCGCTGATTATAATGTGCATCCGTGCTGATCTGTAAAACTATTATTTTGTTGAAGACACAATAGCCAACCAAACAAGGATTGAGGCAATAAATAAAAGCCTCAGCCTTTGTCTGACAGAATCTGAGCAGAGACAAGCCTCTTAAAACAAGATTTATGTGCTTTCAATAGCCAGGGTGATGTATTTGGCTCTCTGATTCCCTGAAAGAGATATAAGGAATAAAAGAGTGAGGATGGAGGCCTTTTGTCAGCACAAACTATCCCATCAGGCCATGTATCATTATGACAATGAGCAATGGTGGACAAGGTGGAAGAAATCCACTTTGCTCGGAGTCTAACAGTCGTCCTCCATTAATCCCTCAGCTGCAAGCAGCAGGGAGTTTGTAATTGGACCAATGTGGAGCATCAGGGGCTGTGGTAGTGCAGTAATCATCTTTATGCTTGGCTTCATCGCTGAAGCGCTCACTTTGCACCTCCGAGCCAATAATGGGATGAGATTTTCTCCTCCTCATTGACTTTACTCTTTTAACCCATGAAATGAACGATTAATGCAGCGTCACGGGGGAAAGCGACTGTTTATCTACCTCTGCTCAACTCTGGAGATGAAGACGAGGAGGAGGGTGGAACATGCACCGTCGGTCATCACCGTATTTCTTCTGGTCAACAAATCCCATGAAAACACCCAAACCAATAATGGATTTATCATTGTGTATATATCAGAGCCCGATCATCTTATAATGTCAACGTGATGGGGTTAGCAGCTATCATGTTTCCCTTATTCAGTACCAATCGTTGTATGAGATGTTGATGAGTGACAAGATGCCGATCAGGTATCTGGTACCGTTAGTTCGATAGATGGCACAGTTATGACACAGTACAGTTCAATTTTTGTATTTATTTGTTGCATTTCGTTTTACAAAGTGAGGAAAGCAACGTTTGAGTCAAGGCTCAAGACTTACACACAATGTGTGTACAGCTGATTCATGTTAACACTGGTATCTGATCGGTACTTCGTATCCGGTATCGGGACCTAAAGAGGTAGGTTGGTGCATCTCTAGTCGTTGGTCATAGAGTCAAAGGGTCAACAGAGACTGACCACTTTCTGAATAGCTCAAGTTCTGGAAGTGAGTTAATTCACTGCATTAACGTTTAAGGAGATTGTTAAGCATGGGACTAAGCAGACCAACTACAAGATGAATGGTAACAAAAATACCTTGAACTACTTGAGAACTACTCATCCCATAAGCCATTGCACATGCGCCGAGCTTTCTCTGGAAACGTGTGCTCACTAGCCATGTGTGGGTGCTGTAAACAATGAGCTGCACCAATCAGAGACATTGCAGCTACACAGGATTGTGGGTAGTGTACACCTCCAATAAAACATGTCAATATCATGAATTGGTGAAAATGATTATTGCCGGTTAACGGTTAAAAGGTAATTATTGACTTTCCTACTTTTAACTGAGCAGCATAACAAGAAGTTTAGAGAAACATATATGTGCCAAGTGGTGTTACCAGCTGTGCTGAACTGTGCATTGTGTCAAATTGATAAAGGCTGTCATTTTCTGATTTCATCTGTCCAAAGAAGTTGTTGCCCCACTATTTATTCGACCTTATAAGAAATTTGAGCAAAAAACTGTAGTTAGTAGATATAATAAAAGTGTTTAATAATTCATAATTAAGAATTCATAATTAGTCACAATCATAAGGGTTTTGGGAATGCATAATTAAGATAAACATAAAGTGATGTAGGATTAGTAGCTAATAAGACATGAAGCTTCTGCCAAGTTGCAGAAGTCTAGCTTATATACTGAAGGATTATCATAGAAGGGAGTAAGTCATAACTGACAGGATTTGAATGTGTTAGCTGCTCAGGGAGAGAGAGATGTGGAGATAGGCGTTTAGAGAAGTTAGCCAATAGAAATTGAAATAGACGGAAGGGGAGGAGTCGCGAACGAATATGTGGGAGGTTTGATTTTGAAGACTTTTTTTCTCTCTCACGTGATGGCTCTCAGACGACGGACGTGTTTTTTATACCTGAGGAGCTGAGTTGAGTTTTTTTGCAAACGGGGTTTTATTGATTTAATATTTCATAGGAGTATGTACTCCAATGTTTAACTGTAATCGTACTTGCATCAGTGGAATTAAATTCCTTATAATTGTAAACAGTCTTGGTAGATTTCTTATCGCAGCGTGTCGACTGTGCAAAGCAGCCGGACACGTGCGCTGGCCTTCTCCCTGTGGTGTGAGGTCTTAGCCTCAACAACCTCGAAACAGCTCTGCACATAACTCACAGTGGGTAGCATGTTTCTGTTTCTGTTACCGACAACAAGACACACTTTGCTCCTGAAGAATGTAACGTATTATCCATTGAACCAAAGTATGCATATGTCTACTGTAACCGGAGCACAAGCAGCTGTACAAGAACATTGTGTGGAAACATAAGATAATGTGCTGAAATAGATACTACATAATTAAATGAACACAGACTTGAGTGGTTGCAGAACTTAAAGAGCAGCCTGTGCTCGCTGTCTAGAGGCTCCACTAAAGAACATCAACATAACAACAGAAAGCAGGAAGCAGCAGCAGAGTTAGGAGGAATATTTAGTGTCACGCCGATCGAAGACTCTGACATTTCTTAAGGTAACTCTCAAGTAGCCTTTTCTTCTGCCACAGAGTATTCTTAAGCAGTTAGGTGGGGGACAAAAGTTGACTTATTTGAGAAAGTGCTGATGGTAGTCCTCAGAGATAATAATCAATTAATAACCACAGTACATCACCCTGGGTATTTATCAACACACAAAGGAGGCCATCACAGCCATTGTCTGCTCTACTGTTGATGGAATCTCTCATGTCTCAGCTTCCAACACTGGAAAACGTCACAAAGGTGTTCTGAACCATCTGCTGCATGTTTCAAGCCATTAATGTTTCCCTGACAAGAGAAATACTGCGCCGCGTCGCCACCACAGCTGTCTGTGCCATGAAACAAAGCTGACGACTGACGCCAAACCCCTGAGTGTACTGAGGGTTGTGTTGCTCATGGATTCAACATTTTTACTGATGCGATGCCAACTCCATCTTTTCCCCACGTATTATATTTTCATACCTCGCTGCAGGGAACTCATTGGATTCATTTCCATGTAAGGTAACGTGAGTCCAGGGTTAGTGAAAACACTACATTTCATAATTACATTGTCATAACAACCATAATTACTTTTGAGAGATCAAGTCGGGCCTGATATTCTTCATCAGGTCAGTAATGGTCCCGATACCAACCTGAGTGATTGGATCGGTGCATCCTTCAACAATGCCAGACAGGGAGAGGATAATCTATTCAAACTGATTCTGGATTCATATGCAGACTCACATTTATACTAAGTTCAAAACCTTCAATTAATTAGCAACATAAATCAATCAATCATGATAAGTAACACAAGCTGTGTTCTGACATGGTTGCTCAGAAAGGAGATCTGATCAGTTCAATGTTGGATATTGTGACCGATGAGATGATTAGCAGTCCTTGTTTTCACTTCCGAACTAAGGCGATATATGGTCCTGACACATCTACAGTACAGAACCACCACAGAAGCCAGTTTGAGTACTTTGCCATCTGTCTGTTTGTCTGTGGACAGAATTGGCAGCATGATAGCGTTAAAACGGTGCAAGATGCAGTCAAGAAACTTGACCGATGTTTAGTTGAGAACCAAATGAAGGCCGGGTTCAAAGGTGACTGTGGTCCGAGCATGGGCGCCGGGTAGGAAGTGGGGAAGGGGCCATTGCCCTCCCCACTTTACGCCCCTGACCCAATTTGGCGTTGCGGCTGTGCGATCCCATTGCAAGGGTCACTCTGGGACCAGCTCTTTCAG
Source organism: Melanostigma gelatinosum (assembly GCF_949748355.1). Taxonomy (NCBI): domain Eukaryota; kingdom Metazoa; phylum Chordata; class Actinopteri; order Perciformes; family Zoarcidae; genus Melanostigma; species Melanostigma gelatinosum. Next base: position 29,208,950 of record NC_136639.1, read on the forward strand.
GCCTGGAGGACTGTCAAGTATTTCTTGCACTGCAGCTGGATTCCCGCGATATCACAGGATCACACATGAAAATCCATCTTGTCAAGTAATTTGATTGTGTCCGAACCACAGTGGTCCAGATGAACCAGGGTCCTGTGAGAAGTAACTGGCAGCTATGGGTGTGTGAGGACACTGAGCAGCGACTGTTCATTCTAAACAGCATAGATGCTGCAATAGCATCAGTTAAATCAGAGCTGTAGATTATGTCTTCGTTGAAATAAGAGCAAAGAACGACTCTGAAGTCTCTTCTCAATGGAGGAGATGTTTTCGGCATCTTCAGGACTTTGATTGATAGATGGTTCATCCAATCACCTACCAACTATTTTTTAAAGTCCCTGTCCTTTTTCAAACAATTTTCAATGACGACTTTTCAGATATTTCTGTGTAACAAACCATCTGGTGGGTTAGTTTGATGTCAAGTTGAGACCCACCTTTAGATCCAGGAAGCCAATAACAGACCAATGAAAATCTGATCAGACAATAAAATTTTCACCTGGTAGACAAGGATGTGTGTATCGTACTTGGAATAACAATGGGTTCTGTCTTGTTTGAGGAAACAAACCATTGGCCATTACTCTATATACTAAACTTATCATGCAAGTCGCCCACAACCAGGTTACCGTGGAGCAACGATACATCAATTATTCATTCTGATCAGCAGTCCTCTCTGTTGGACGGACAGATTTGCATGGTTTTCACAACCTAGCATTTATTACACAAGCACATTTTAATTCAGATTTAGACCAAAGGAGGGAAGATAATACAGGTGTCTTAGACTGGCATCAACATATCCCTCAGCTACTAGACACTGGACTTCTTCACCAACAGACACCAGTATATTAGAGCAGTGATTGTCCACCACTGTGGAAAATGTCCAATTTCACTTAATCGGTTCCAAAAAATATTATTTAGTTGCTGCAAATGATTTGCCATTGTTGAGCGTCTGAGCTGCAACATAGTGTCTGGCTGAGCAATAAATACTCTTCCATGCCAGTGGGTGGCAGTAGGTAGCGCAGTCATGACCGTGTTCATTTAGGACAGGGAAATTAAATGATACGCGGGAGAGGTTGAGGTGACAAGACGAACAGCGATGGAGAAATATTTGGAAAGGAAAAATGCAGACTCTGAACTGAACAACATTGTAACCCAGATGAAAAGCAGAGTAAGAGTGGTGGTCAAAAGAAAGACAAAATGGTGAGCTCGAGGCAAAACTGCGAAAGTTATTTCGCTTTCATGGAAACAGACCCAGGCTTCACACTGAGCAAGGATCAACTCATTGAGAGTCATTAAAGTGTCAGCACACATGCTGTATTATGCTACAAGGTGTCATTTTGTAACTTCTTTGGTTGTTGGTGTTTGATGTAAAAAATGTACCGCGGCTCAGAAAAGGTTGAAAACCACTGTATTAGAGAAGCACACCTCCTCAACCCTCACCCTGAACACCGGAGTCCCACAGGGTTGTGTGCTGGGTCCTCTCCTGCCTCTTTGCCATCGACTGCACGCCTGTACATGGTTCCAATACCATTACCAAGTTTGCAGATGACACAACTGTGCTTGACCTCAACAACAACGATGAGTCGGCCTACAGGGAGGAGGTCCATCACCTCTTATCCTCAAGAAAGCCCTCATATGTGTCATTTCGGAAGGCCGTGCAGATAAAATGTCTTTTGTCCTTAAGTTTGGAAGACTTGTTGGTTTCACTTCTCACAATCCTGAACACCCAAAAAAACCTTGCCAAAAATAATACAGGGAATTATAAAGGTATGAACAAACATAGTAAGGAAGGTTTGGACAGTGTGAACATGAGCTTGTGTCCAAAATGCAAAAACTTAAGCTCCATGCTGACCAAGACATACTATGACAGCCAGCTCCAAGAGGAAAGCCCAAAGCTCTTATATTATTCTAGCCAACACATCAACAACGTTAAAGGAGCCTGGCTGCGGTTTTGACACCTTTCAATGCTTAGCGAGCCTGACATTTCTTTGTCAGTGCAGAATGACAGTGATGTTTTCAAGAAACATCGATTGGGATATCTGGAGCAGTCCACTCTGATCACAGTTGTCAGAGGCGAGCGGTGGAGATAGGCTGCTGCTGATCTGCTCGGCACTGACAATGTCTCCTACACTAAGTCCAAAATCAATCTCCAATTGAACGCTGCAACAACAATCCATACTGCCTCTAAACCCAAGTGACCACCCGACTACATCATTACTGCATCAGCGTGGGCTTTCCGAGGGCTGTCACAGCCCACAGCTGGACCGTCACAGCCCACAGCTGGACCGTGGTCAGATAGTCAGAACACTTCAGGTTCTCCCGACCTTCACACAGTCATGTGTCAAAGGTCAAAGATCTGTGTCTTTAAACTGAAACACATTCAGTTCCATGAAGTGTAGAGTGCAGCTCGTAGCGAGCTAGAGACACACACACAATGTAACCATTCAAATGAAAAGAAGGGAAAACAATACTGTTGATAGTATATTGTGTAGTAAATATTAGAATGTGATGAAGAACCATGAATGTTTACCACAAACATACAGAACATACTGGAGAAAAGGTTCACATGTAGAAGAGTGAAAGCAGGAGGCTTTACAGAGTGTTGTGTTCTCAGCAGTTCATTGTCAGTAGAATATGGTAAATGTTGATTCTTCCCCAAAATAAACTAAAACATCCTATTTGATTGGATTGTAAGTGGAGGTCGGGCTGGTGAAGTCAAACCCAGTGGCGGCTGGTGGAACATGCTCTAGGTAGCGCCATCTTATCAATTTCAGCAAACATCCCAGTATGATTAAATGCAAAAAAATGTAAGTATCAAACACGCATTATTACTTGGCAGTTAAATATTTAACATGTATTCCAACACGAAAACAATCAGTAAATAACACTTATATAATATAATATAACATGTTCATTTATTGAGATGCCCCTATGGACCTTGTTATAGGAGGTAAAGATCAGGAGAAGTAAACATGAAGTGTAATTATGAATACTGATGTTAAATTAAGCTATGATGAGTTTTCACTGTTAATTTAACATCTCTATTACATGTTGATGCCTCCATGACCAAGTTAAGCAGATGAGACTGAGGACAGCTATGTAGAAGAAAAGATGTTCACTTTGCATAATATGTAGCTTGACAGAGTTCTCATGTGTGTCCTGGTGTTCTCATGTTTCCTTACCTCCTCATCCCTCACTCCCTACCCTGGTGTTCTCATGTTTCCTTACCTCCTCATCCCTCACTCCCTACCCTGGTGTTCTCATGTTTCCTTACCTCCTCAGCCCTCACTCCCTACCCTGGTGTTCTCATGTTTCCTTACCTCCTCATCCCTCACTCCCTACCCTGGTGTTCTCATGTCTCCTTACCTCCTCATCCATCACTCCCTACCCTGGTGTTCTCATGTTTCCTTACCTCCTCATCCCTCACTCCTGTAACTGTCCGTGCTGGATCCGTCCCCGTTGTTTTAAAAAGCTAAATAAATGATTAGCATGACGTCATACAGCTAGCTAACCTGTCTGGTGTACAGCTAGTACAGAAGCTTCATGTACTGCTTCCCTTTCCCGCGAGTCTGCTGTCTGATTGTGAGGTCAGGCTGATCTGATATCAGCTCTTTGGCTGCAGAATCTCCTCAAAGTTCTCCTCTCAAACGGGTCTTGGAGGAGGAGTGCTCGCCTGTAGAGACTTCTCCTGATGAGAACGCGCAGCGAGGGGGTCTGATCGTTCTGACCCCAAGCTGAATCTATTTGAGGGCGCTGATTGGCTCAATTGTATGTCACTCATTTATATCTTGAATCAGCAATTGGCTAAACTGCTTCATAGACCCGCCTCTTTTGGGCCAAAACGATCAGGCTGTCAAGCTGCGCGTTCTCAGAGTGTCGTGCACACAGACAGAGAGCACGAGCAGAGAGCACACAGGAGGAGAGCACGAGCAGGAAAAGCATATATTTTGCGCAGATATCATATTTTACACACATTACTGGGTACATTCCACAGTTCAAAAACACAAATATTGACGATTTGTATAATTTATGATTATTATAATTTTTTTTTTTTGTGTGGCTCATGGTGGGGCCAGGCCCCATGGCCCTCTATTGGCCAGCCGCCACTGGTCAAACCCATCTGCAGACGTGTAAATCATTGTGTACAGGAGATTGTAACTGGTAGTGCCTCTTATTCTCTGGTGGTGGTTAACTTCCTCATATTATGGAAGGGTCTAAACACGGATCTATTTCCCCAACAGAAAGAAACAGCCGCTGCTGGCAGAATCCTCATGTTGGGAAACACACCACCACACATGTCCGTGGCCACTGAAAGAAGACCATTGGTCACATTGTGAGGAGGAGACATTCTGGAAGAGTATTACAGTCATTAACCCCGCTGGAGATACAAGTACCAACGAGTTTCTGACATAAGAGCTCTAAGTTTGGCTGTGTTTTTGAAATGTTAATAGGCGGATTTAGTTATTGCTTCATAAGCCTTTTAAAAGTGAGATGGCGATCAATGAAGACACCAAAGGTTTTTAACGGTGTCCTTTGTACTAAGCCCTTTATGTGCCTTAAGTCTCTCTACATTTTTCACGAATACAATTATTTCAGTTTTCTCCTTATTCAGCTGAAGAGAATGTCGAGACATCCAGCTGTTCATTCAGTGCATCAACAGAGGAAGTCGTGAGGTGAGAGGGCCAAGTACATTCAGGTGTCATCAGCATAGCTATGATAAGAAATATTATTGACATAAATGATTTGTCCAAGCGGGAGCATATAAAGATTGAATAAAGTGATACACCCATATAGGACTTCATGTTTAACATGCCACCAATCACAATGTTCTGTTTAAACACATTGTCATGCGTTCAGGCTCTGTTCACTGAAAAAGATTATTCAGCCAATGTAAATTAAAATGTTCCCATAATGTGTTCAAATGGAATCTTGTAAAATGTAGTTTTGGTGAGAAACTTGAATAAATCCAGTAGTTTGAAAGAGACAATTTCACATTCATATTTTTCTATTTTGTGTTGATCCAAAGCATGAGTTTTATGATCCGTTATACCCCTAAAGTAAAAGGTATTGAGTACCGATACCCAGCCTTCCAATGGCGTCTAGATGCACGTAGTTATTCATGATTGATTGATGCTGATGTTAGACTCTTAAAGGTAGAATTCTCATCAAGAGGTTTCTGTAAGGGAGGAAGCGTATTCTTTTACTGAAGTGGAAGCACTTACCCCGTTTCTGCATGAAACTGAAAAGGTCATCCAGAAACTCTTTGCGCTTTTCATCATCATCCAATTCATACAACTGAAAAAGAGAGAAAGAAATCAATCAATGAAGTAATAAACACAAGGGAGGCCTTTGAGCCTCGAGTTCAAGATTATGACCAACGCAGACGAGGAGTTCCCCTCAAGACAATCTCGGAGTAACCGAGAGCCCAGCGAGTGTATCACACAGCAGCCGCTGATCAGCAGCAGATAGCCTGACGCACACCTTCCACACAAAGGACACAGTGGCACATTGGTGCTGGAACAATATCAGGAAAACCTTTTTTGGCCATGAATAGCTTTCTCACATATGGGCGCCTTAGAGAGGTATGTCTTCGTGTGTCACATCAGCTTCTCATATTTAACCCCTTGGAGAAGCTGTGCAGATGCAGTCACTGAGCGCAAACCTACAATATAGTGAAATGTATTCATCAATGCCAGGTGAGAGGTGTTGATATCCAGCTATACATAGGCCATTTTCATCCTGTTTGTGCTTATACCTACAGAGAGTAGCGCACTGTAAATCCTATATAAGCCACGTAATTGTGAGCAAGGACCAGGCAGCAACCTCCGGGTCTGAAAAGTGTAGTCAATGCATAAGGGCCTTAAAGCTGCATTCTCTCTAGTGTCCACCAGGGGGCGACTCCTCTGGTTGTATAGAAGTCTATGAGAAAATGACTCTACTTCTCTCTTGATTTATTACCTCAGTAAACATTGTAAACATGAGTTTATGTCTCAATCTCTAGTTTCAAGTCTTCTTCAATACAGCATGATGTTCATTTAGTACATTGTTGGGATCTAAAGGAGCGTGTTTGGGTTATCAGCATTTAAGAAACTGAATTCTTGACATCAATAGAATTATTGATGTATGTAACAATTATTAATGATTATTAATAAAAACGGGGCACCACCCTGCGAACAGGGACCAATAACCAAATGATAAAACTAAGTCTCATAATTAGTAGTCACTCATAATGTCAATAGTCTGCATATGACTATACATTCAGTGACAGTGAAGGTTTTAAGTTCGAGCACAGGCTACTACATACAGTCTTATCAAATACATATGCACAAGTAATCACAGACGACTGCTCCTTAAAGTATAACAGTTTATTGAATCAAAATAATAAATGATCAAATCAATTAATATTGCAACCAACAAATGTTATCATACAATTTTATATGCCTAAACAAAAGAATGAATAAAATGGATGAGGGTGTATGTCTGTGTGTGTGTGTGTGTGTGTGGGTCTGTGGGTGAACAGGAAGGAGAGTCTTACAGCTACCGCTAAAAACTACAAAGATGGCGGCGTCGAGTGACGCGGGCCAAAAGGGGAGGGGCCTTAAGAACTACAGCTAAAAACTACAAAGATGGCGGAGTCGAGTGACTCGGACAAAATGGCAGTTAGGCTGCTGTATGTAATCACGTGTGCCTGGGCAGCACGTGATGTGAGGCGATCGTTTCAACGGGGTTTCTCAGGTGTAGAGCTAGGAGCTGTGTGTGTTACATGAGAGGAGGAAAGAGAAAAAAGGAGCGAGAACTCGAAGTGAATCACGCTTCGGCGTGCGATGTGGTAGGGAGCCTGCTTGCTGGTTCTATCATGCATAAATATACCGCTGTCGTCTTTGAACTGCCGGTAACTTATGCCGTGATAAACCACGCACCTCAGCTCACTCACCGAGTCGAGTTAATGAAAAGAGAACTTCCACACGGAGTGGAAGACAATGAATGAAAATAATCCCAAAGAAACAGTCATAGCAGTTAATACACGAATACAGCGGCGCTTCTCTGCGCCGTAATGATTGCGCAATACCTCAATATCACGCGACAGTAACTTAAACACACAAAAACACGGGAATATCAACATATAAATGAATGGCCTGAATTAAATTTACGTTAATTTAAGTTAAGCTATGCCCAAATGCCAAGAATCTTACTTGTCGATGCTTCGTTGCAACGTGGAAGTGTTCGTGGCAAATTTGTCCTTTTTCTTCGGTAGGCTGCTTGCAGCGCGGCTTTGCAGCGGGCGCTGTGCCGTCGTGGCGTGAGCTCGCTCTGGAGCGAAACGCAGACGATCCTCGCTGCAGGGAGGACAGTTTAACTTCGGTTGAGACGACGTGGTCTGTGCGTCTTACCGGTAATCATCGGTCAGGAGAGGAGCGAGGCTTCGTCGGGCTCCTCTGTGCCGGTTTGTGCACGGAAAGAAAAAGGAGCAAAAAGCACTGAATGGATCGCTGAAGCAGATTCGTTATCGCGGGCTGTTTCGTCCAGCAAAATGGCTTGTCAGGGTTTGAGGAGGGGAGAAGGCCGTGGCTTCCTCGTGGCCTCAGTCGTGCTGGAGGGGGGAAGGAGAGGCCAATGTGTCTTCATGTGTCCAGGACGAAGGTCCAGGCGAAGAGAGAGTTGTGTGCTCCCTGTCTCAACCGAGGTCGAAGGGGAAAAAGCATGGGTATGGGGGAAGGAGACAGTTTTATAGAACATCGGCTGAACCACAGGGGTCCCGGAGCCCCTTGGCCTTCGGCCAATGAGATTGCCGCGGTTACCATGGTTATTTGGGGGGGGGGGGAATTCACACCTGAGTGTGAAATTCCTTTGCTCTCCTCAACTACAAATCAGGATGAAACCTTTGCTTGAAACAGTGAAGGCCTGATTCTCTTTGTCCACAGCACATGTTTAAGCCATATGGTCAGAGCCCAACAACATTATGGTCCATTTAGAGTCAAACAGACCATAAAGCAGGGGATGCTTTAGGGCGGGGCTACACAGTGATTGACAGGTCGCTACCACGGCCTTGTCCGGTCTTGGAGTCGTCTTTGTTTTTGTTTTAAAACTTTAACCCTTTTCACAGTGTGTTTTCACTTCATGAAAGCTTATTTGAATTGTTTTGGTTGCCTAAACATGTCTTATACAGGGTTTGGTTGTACATAGCTCCGCCCTCTCCAGCAGAACTCAAGGCTTCAAAACAGTAGTCCTCAAACCAATGGGTGAAGTCACGTTGACTACCCTCAGCGACAGCCCACGTGTATTTATGTATACACTGTATGTACGTTATGTAAATGTCAACCCAGTCGGCAGAAACGTTTCTGGGCATTGTAAGTTTCTGCAAACAACAGGATCTGTAAGACGTCAGTGTGAACAAGAACCGGACCAGAACTAAAATGCAACAATGTATCGTTTTCTACCTCGGTCCAGACCAAGTGAACCATGCGACAGGTGTTGCTCGACATACTACGTCACTTGCTGTGACCGAATGCAGAAACGTACAAGACCAACAGACTGCACTGCTGAATGTACAGTGGGGATTAGGGATGTCATGATTCAAGACATCTAGTAGTCTATACCAGGACCAGGGAAATCCCACATTTCTCCATACCCTATTTCAGGGGTCACCAATTGGCGGACCGCGGACCGGATCCTGACCCAGACGCCGTTGTATCCGGACCCAGGACCTATGATCGATTTTATTTTGACAGAGCGCTTCTATTTTAACCGGCGCAGCTTTTTCAGCCGTTACGGCACATGTTCAGTGCAGGTGCAGGAAACACACCGACCAATGCATTGTAAATCACATCACGTGATGCAGCTCAGTCAATCAAATATGAGTATTCTGACACGTTTCCTGACTCGAGTGAGATGTAGACACACCGGGGGAGACGAGGAGAGAGAAGGAAGAGCAGGAGAATAATACGTGAGTCAGAGAAGTTATTCCACATGAAGCTCTGCAAAGAGAGAAAAGTGATCAGAGACTTCAACCATCGGTTCATTCTTCACACGGACAGTTTAAACCAGCGTGTCTCACATGTTCAGACACCGTGATGGTTATTAAAGTGGTAAATGAAGCAACACTACGAGACAAAGAACAACTCGAACACTCAGAAGACACAGAAAATAAAGCTAAGAGCCCAAAATGATCAGAATCCTAACACATGAATTCACTGACCAACAATGATGTAAACAGAGAATAGAGCTGAAACAAGTGTTAATAACCACAGATAAAGTCCTGCTCACTGATTTATTGAGTTAGAAGAGAAAAAATACACAATATTGTTGCTTTTTTATTGACATCACTTCACACTGAAGTGAATTTAAAGCTGCAGGACAATTCAGTGAAAATCATTTTTCTAAAATGAATTACTTTATTTTAAGATGCACATTTTTGAAAAGCTTTCTGTTATGTCAGTTATTCTTTAATGCAGACATTATTGTACTTGAAATGAGAAGAACATGTATTCATGTATTTCTATGTATTATTTATAATCCATCCAGTTACATTTGAAAAGTGAGAATAATAATTGTTAAAATATAATTGATGTGTACTTTCTTCATTTGATCTGACAGTTGTTGACGACACAGAGACGTTGTTACTGCTAGACTTCTTGAATATATTTATAAATATATATAAATATATATATATTTATATATATATATATATATATTAGGGGTGTAACGGTTCACAAAACTCACGGTTGGGTACGATACAGTGGAGCCACGGTTCGGTACGGTTCGGTACAGTAGAAAACTATAAATGCAGAGAAATGTACTTGATTTTAAAATATATTTATTCATTACAACTAACATCATGAAGTTATTCTTTGACTTTGAACAATGATGGAACTATACCTGAGTGACTCATCTTCTGGGGTGTGTTCTTAGCAACACATAAGCATAAAAAACAAAAACTTCTCCTTAATGTTATGTAGTATTGTTACTTACATCTTGTATTGTTACTTACATCTTGTATTGTTACTTACATCTCGCAAAAGACATTTTTAATCTCAATGGGACTACCTGGTTAAATAAAGGTATTTAAAAAGAAAAAAAAAAAGATGTTTTTTTTTTTATTCAAACGTATTCGGTTCGTCATGCGTACCGAACCGTGAGCCTCGTACCGAACGGTTCAATACGAATACGCGTTCAATACGAATATGCGTATCCTTACACCCCTAATATATATATATATATATATATATATATATATCGAAAACCTTTATTTAAGCAGGTAGTCCCATTGAGATTAAAAATCTCTTTTGTGAGATGTAAGTAACAATACAAGATGTAAGTAACAATACAAGATGTAAGTAACAATACAAGATGTAAGTAACATTACTACATCACATGAAGGAGCAGTTTTTGTTTTTTATGCTTATGTGTTGCTAAGAAGACACCCCAGAAGATGAGTCACTCAGATATAGTTCCATCATTGTTCAAAGTCAAAGAATAACTTCATGATGTTAGTTGTAATGAATAAATATATTTTAAAATAAAGTACATTTCTCTGCATTTATAGTTTTCTACTGTACCGAACCGTACCGAACCGTGGCTCCACTGTATCGTACCCAACCCAACCGTGAATTTTGTGAACCGATACACCCCTACTAATGATAAAATAAGATAATCCTTTATTAGTCCCTCAGTGGGGAAATTACAGGATTACAGCAGCATTGCTCACAAGTAAATCAAATAAAGATAAAAGTGATATAACAAACTAAACAGTAAACAGTAAAACAGTAATAAAATAAGACAGTAAAGAAGAACATTAAATATACCAGTATATACAGAATATACAGACGGAATAAAAATATAAGATAAATACTTAAACGTATTGGATATTGCACCAGGTGAATGAATTAAGGTGTTCAGAAGTGTTCAAAGTGTTCGTGTTCAGTGTTCGTGTTCAGTGTGTTAGTGGTCCACCGAGAGCAGTTTGTTGTGCAGCCTGACAGCAGCGGTGAGAAAGGACTTGCGGTACCTCTCCCTCAGACACCGGGGGTGAATCAGCCGGTGACTGAAGGAGCTGTGCAGAGCTGCCAGAGTGTCCTGCATGGGGTGGGAGGCGTGGCTCATCAGGGATGAGAGCTTCGCCATCATCCTCCTGTTTCCCACCACCTCCACAGTATCCAGTGGACACCCCAGCACGCTGCTGGCCTTCCTCACCAGTTTGTCCAGTCTCCTCCTGTCAGCTGCTGCGATGCTGCTGCTCCAGAAGACCACTCCATAGAAGATGGCTGATGCCACCACGGAGTCGAAGAAGGTCTTCAGGAGTGCTCCCTGCACCCCAAAAGACCTCAGTCTCCTCAGCAGAAAGAGTCTGCTCTGTCCTTTTAGATCCACTTAGAGTTTCTCTCCAAGAACAAACTCTTACATCCTAATAGTCCAGTAGTCATTGTCAGTCGATAGAAGCTGGACACATCATAATGTTGGTTAGCTGTTATCTCCGTTGTTTAGCAGGACTGTGCTGCTAACAGCTAACTAGCTCTCCTCCAGCCCATTCCAATGTTGTTCACCATGTAGCATTATGACGGATCCCCGGTACCTACGGTACCTGCAATACTGTGGATACACTTTCACACTTTTACCATCAACTAGGATGGATATATATACAATTTTAATTTATTCTTTTTTGTAGTATTTGTTTTCCTTTTTCTGTGACATAATTACAATGATGTACATTTCTTATGGACTGTAATACTGTGTGGTTAAAAATATTACATCTGCTGTTAAAATGATGACGACCTTTTCTTCATTGACGATCAAGTAGCAGCGAGTTGAGCTCTCTTGGCTTCTGTACGCTCCTCTTCTCTCCATTTGAACGACTGACCACACAAAGCGACCGTATAACATCTCAGCAGGGCGTCTCTTTGTGCCCGTCATGCCGGTGGCCCTCTGTGTATGTTAGTAGCACTAGTTCCCTTATTGGCAGAGCCATTATGCTCCTCATCCTGCGCTGTTCACCGCGGCGGCGGCGGTGTCAAAGAGGCTTTTAAATGGGCCTCTGCAGCCAGATACAGCTGATGGAAATATGTTAGTGGCAATGTTCACTTTCAGTCAGGCCCAGAGCCACATTAACAGGCCCACTTAATCAATACTGGAAGACAGAGGGATGACCTTTGGAACCAGTGGGGCCCTGTGGACGAGGCCCCAGAGATAATAACTGATCATTTAGAAGTGTATTAGCTGTCACCAACATTAAAGGAGCAGAGCAGGTCAGCACTCAGGAGGAAACCGTGGGGGGCGGGGGTTTGTGAAGGGTCGGGTTCCGGAGGTGGTGAGTATGTGTGTGTTTGTGTTGGGGGAGGAGGGGGGGGGGGGGTGTGAGTGCATTGTGAGTGCTGCACTGCAGGCAGTCCGAGGCGGAGGGAATATCGAAAGGTAAAGGAACAGCAAGCCATTGCAAAAATGTTAAGTGCACAAATGCACAGCGGATGACAATGCCGCGGGATCAATTGTGAGGCCCATGGAGTGCGAAGGCACATATGCAGAGACAATGATGAGCGTGTGCTCATAGAGGCCATGACACACACGCGCTAACATGCACACAACGTGCTTCAACCAGCTCGGCAAAGCGAATCTAAAAACAATTCCCCAATTCAAACCTTTAATTCTGGAAAAAGATGTGGACAGTTGGCTTGGATACCCACGGCACCGCTCATCTCACATTTAGTTCCCTGACAGGAAGATCACGGGGCGGTCGCGTGCGTGCGTGAGCGTGCGTGAGCGTGCGTGAGCATGCACCGCTGCGTCTGTCTGCAGCTAATCTGACATTCTGCAAACTGTATCATATTTAGGGTGACTCGTTTCCGCACAGAGGGCCTGACTTCTATATCCGTCACAGGCTGCCTGCTCAGACTGAAGGGCCAAGGAATCAGCAGCGCACTTCTCCAGCAACGTTTACTCTACATCAGGGGTCTCAAACACCCGGCCCGCGGGCCAAATCCGGCCCGCCACGGCATTTTATGTGGCCCGCGAATCCGCCAGCAAAAAAGTTAAGTTTAGAGTTAGACTTGACAATAGAAATATCCCCATAGTCGAAATTATGAGATAGAAAGTCATAACTATGATAGAAAGTCATAATTCTGAGATAGAAAGTCAAAATGATAGAAAGACATAATGATGAGATACTTAAACACAGAAGCAGCTCTTTGGCTGGTTACTGTACACTTGAAATGGAAATGTATTGTGAGTACATTGAAGACTACTTCAAACGTGGCTTTAAAACACATGAAATACTTCATGTGGGATTGTGCAAAGGCACCCTTGAAAGGATTTTAAGCTTTGAACAAAGTTAATGTAATATCTTGTGTTTGATATTTGTCTTTGATATTTTCAATAATAGTTTGATAGAGTAATGTGGGTTTCTGAACCCTAAATTAAAATGATTTAAGTTGTAACAGAGACAGTTATTTACCAATATGTTAGGAGTAGTTACATTTACAACCAGCCCTTTGAGGGCGACCGCGATGCTGATGTGGCCCAGAGTGAAAATGAGTTTGAGAGGCACAAAGGCTGATTCAAAGCACTGGACAGTAGAACAGAGCGGGGTCTCGTTTATAACCGCCGTGTTCGCCCAAAACACGCAACCATGCTGATCTATAAAAACAAGCTTGGCGGGAGAACGTGATCACCTGCAGGGGAACGGTGACGCATGTGAACACCTGTTGGTGGTAAGCCAGACTGTAGGGATGAGATGTGAGAGGCGTCACTACAGCTATAATAATGTCTCTCACGTTACTTTGCACTTCCATATTATCTTCATCATTAACAGTCAAACTAGCAGTGTTATTGTGCTTGTGTAGAGAACAATGAATTATAACAGATCCTGCTCATCTGGTGAAATTATCATCGGCTGTAAGATAACATCAAATCGCGTCAAACAGAGCGTCATTAGTCTTCTAATAATGTGCAGGTATCACTAAGTACGACGTTAGTTTTCAACAAGTGTTTGTGCGTAAAATCACTGCAGTGAACACGACTTCATTCATTTATGGTTTATATTCCATAGTGACGGCTATCTGATGTCACACACCTTCTCCAGTCACCTCATCTGGCAAGTCTTCAGCAGGAGGAGTGTGACAGCTCTGGTACCATCGCTCCATACCGTCCTCATCACAATACCATAAGAAAACACAAGTATCTGAATGAGTCAATTGTGTTCACCGATCAAACTTCCTTTGTTTCAATGAGCGGTGGATAGCACTGAGTCAGTGTGACTGCTGTAAAGATGAGTAGGTGAGACTTGTGATGTTCTTGCTCTCGGTAGTCTCCGTGGCCCTCTGCTCACTGCTACGCATCAACATGCATCAGCTGCTCTGCGTTCACCGTTTACGGTTGAATGTGTGCGTGTAGGGATGTGAGGCTGAACAAGCTGCACACATTTACAGGTTGATTTGAGATTCATCAAAGGAAATGGATCGGGCAGGGTACGCAAGGTTTTACAAGTATGGTGTTTTGTTGGCGTAGGTCATTTTCGGCTTTTGTGCACACGTACACTTTCAGTATGGATCCTACGCACTGCTTCATAAATGAGACCCCAGCTGCACTGCTGTCAATATGCTAAAGCAACCACGAACCGAGTGGTCAGCTTTGAAGCTCTTTTCTTTTGTAAGACTGCAGAAACGACACTTCTGACAAATCACAAATCATCCAATTTCATTTGAAGGGTTCTGTGCTTGCTTAATTTCCAAACAATATGTAAAAAAAGGCTCCAATGATGGGGACTTATTGGATACACCTTCCAACGGAAAGCATCCGCAGTAAAGAGTTCCCCAACGTGGCTCAAATGGGCTGAAGTAAATAGCGAGGGGGGGGGGACATGCTTCCATACACCGCTGGTTACAATGTCGTGTTTATGTTGCAGAAGTTTATGTTGATGAGCTTTGGTGACACCGCCTCCAGCCCAGGAGATTGGGTTTCAGGACGATATAAAGGACAAAGCAGCGGAGTTTATTATAACGAGGTGAACTGGCCCAGAGGACTCCCACGATCTGTCTCGTCATCTATCACGCAGAGACAGAGGCATCGCAGGGTTAATCCTGAGGTCTGTCCGCCACCAAGCAAATCCATATTGGATACAGAAGAGCCTTCAACACGGAGGACTCTCAACGCTCCTTCAATGCAACAAGCACTGCTGGTAACTGATGCAGTCTTTGTCTCAGGACCTCACCTTCTCAGCCAGTTTGAAGATAACAATTCAGATGTAGTTCACCAGTATAAACGAAGCAAAGACAAAGATCCTCCAGATGAAATGAAGAAAATGACTCATATTGCCTTTCTGATCTTACCTCTAATCAACAAGACGGCATCCTGAGTCAGAGCCCTCCGGAACAGTTACAGATCACAGCGACCAAAAACATTCAGGTTCAGGCGAAAAAAAAGAAAACAAGTGCTGATGGACTTGGAAAGGTTATGGAAATATTGTAATACAGGTGAAGGTTTGGTCATCATGGTTCAAAGAGAAGTGCCTGAATGATCCTGGCCATGGGCAGGATGTTCTCATTCTACATTTGTACTTCAGAAAAAGTGATCCACTGATATTCTTCATAACCTCTGTGATCGTGATTTGTTTTACCTTTTGTTACATAACTCAGTGGGGGGGTCATCAGGGCCTTCAAGGCCTTCTCTGCTGGTCTAAACAGAATCAAAAAGTTATATCTATTTTATAATTGAATAATGTTTATTAAATACACTACATGTATTATAATTTATATAAATATTGTTCCCATGATCTTATGTTCTCATTGCACAGCTCCTGTCTTCCTCAGTTGCTCTGCTTCCAGTGCAGCTTGTTTTAAGTAGAGCTTTTATCCAATCAGATCTCACCTCTGTGTCTCTAGGTAGAACAGAGCCAGAGGCCTGCAGACTCTCACGTGCATCCATGTGCACTTTAAGTGAATGAGGACGATGTTGTTGATTGTCACAGTGTTCAACCAATCAGATCTTTAGTTTGACATGTTGGGCGTGTTCTTTGATGTGTCAGAGCTGCTAGCTGGCCTAAAAGTACGTGATTGGTCAGTGGGCTAGCGTGACATGTTGGGCGGTGACAATCCCAAAATCTGCTGCCTCTGTGAGCGGACATTTTCAGCCTCAAATGCATTAAAACGTATTCAAGAAATACAACTGGGGAGACTCCACTGTCTTCACTGGCGTCCATGAATGGAGAAGGACTTCTTACTGGAACTAAAACACACGGATGTACTGAACAACCGTGAGATTAAACTCTTTATTAACAAAGAAAGGAGGATGCACTTTGTCTTTAAATAGTGAACAGCAGCTCTGGTAAGTTAAATGTGTTTGTTTGTACATCTGCAGTAGCTTTAATATGCTTGTTTATAAATTATTATTTGTACAACTTGTTTTTATGAAGATTTTTGTTTGGTTTTATATGTGATAGGAACCATTGTTACGTCCAGTGTTGCTCTGGGTACATATTTAGCAGGTGCCAGTGTTGCCAACTTGGCGACTTTCTCACTAAATCTGGAGACTTTCTGAACCCTCATGGAGACTTTATTTGTCGAAAGCTACTCGTGATGAATCTAGAGACTTGTTCTGATGGTGTTGGAGACTTCTCTAGTGTTTTGACTGTGAGGTTAAAGCTCGTACGTTCTGAAATAAAGTTTTATTGACGATCGTTATCCGCCAATATTCAGTAAAATATGAATCAGGACATCTGTATTCATGCTTTTCTAGTCGCTGATCTCTGACAATGTTACATTGTAAACAATCAATTATTGCTTCACGTAATCATGATGTGTTCACATGTCATCTGTAAAATGTAGTGCTCGTGAGAAACTTGAATAAATCCAGTAGTTTGAAGGAGATGTTTTCACAGCAACATAAATAGATATTAGAGATGAAGTATAACCTGTTTACATGAACTATCAACAGATTATAATACATCAATAAAACTACTTATGACAATATTTGTTTTGATCAGTAACAATACAGTCTTTTATTTCCTTATCAAAGTAATATTATAACAAATATAAAGTTTTCTTTGCTCCCTCTTGTTCTTTTTTGCTAATCCGATCAGTGACTCTGATCCGTGACACGAGCATGAGTGTTATGATCCGTTGCTGTTACAAAGCGTTGCATGAGGGCACGTTGCCATGCTTGAAAGACGACAACCTGGACTGTTGGAAGGAAACGTACCGCGGTCAGTCACACATTCCCATCAACCAGCTCCCTATCATGCTCCTGACACACAACATAATCATAATCCCACTGACTGAAGACCAACCGTGAGTACAATGGTCATGTGGAAGCTCAACATCACTTTTAGAGCTTTTGGGAAGATGAGTGCAGGATTGAAGGTGCAGTTTGTAAGAGTTGGCGACTTCTAGCGATGACGTTTCAGGTGATTATACACCAAAGAAAACCTTATTATAACTTATTCTCACTCCCAACCTGTCAAATACCAACGCACCAAGTCACTGTTGACTTATGTTGCCTTAGTTATGTTACGTAACTTTCGCACTAACACGCACTTATTTGATGTAACAAGCATACTTATCTTGATCTTTTTCTGAACCTAGTCAGGTAGTTCTGTTGCACGAGTAACCCTAGAAACTAACCCTACATTAGAAGTTTACTTTGATAATAACTATGTATGTCACGAGCAGAAACCAGCATGATGTCCCGACACGTCCAACGCTGACCTGGAACCTAGAGCGCCACAGTGTGAAGCTTAGGGCCACTGACCGGGCGCTGGTGTTTGACCAGTTGGGAGTGAAAATGTGTTGGTAACCATGGTAAACTGTACACATCAAAGATGGTGACGGCTGTATCCTGAAAATGCTTAAAAAACACCGTAAAAGGTCCACGACGAGTGAGGAACACCTGCAGTTACAGAGAGCCGACAGGTCCAATTGTGCACCGTGACAGGGCGCACTGCCCTCCTTCATCTGGGCCACTTCAAAGACCAACGTGGCCTCCAGCCAGAGGCCCAGTAGATCACCACAGGAACCGAATCACCAAGCTGTCCCTCCCATCCTTTTATCCTCAGCCTCCTCCTTATCATCTACTCTGCCGCTGTAATATTAATATGCAACAGTGCATCTGGTTCCTGGGAACAATACAGTCAAACCACACTCATGCTGGTCACAATAATGCCGCCTTAAAGAAAGAGTCTAGTGTGTAGAAGATGAACGACTATAGAACACTATGGACTGATACAATAGGGGCCTTGAGGTGACACGTGCATGATCAGGGTTTTGTATGACATCATCTTCAGGCCCCCTGAGTACAAATGTAGTTTAAAGGAGACGTATCATACCTGTATTTGGGGTTTCTGCTAGAACACGTTTATATGCTTTAATGTTAAAAACACATTCTTCTTCTCATTGTCTGTCTGAATATACGCGTGTTCACCCAACGCCTGTCTCTTTAAGAGAACTCCAACTACACAGAGTTTGACGGCACTTCTACTGGAGTATATTTAACTCCTTTAAGGTGGATTTCTTTGTGGATTGAGTATTTTGAGTATGTATAAAGCACATAGACCTGCTTTATGATTAAAAGAAGACATGACTATACAATGCGGGACCTTTAAAGCCCTTTATGATTCAGCCTGTGCTGTGCATGGTGCAGGCGCTACAGTACATCAATGTATTATTGAGTTATACATGAACAACTACCTCTTCTTTTCTTTCAGGTTGAAGCTAAATAAGTTGTTCAGTTGCTTTTTTCAAATCAAGCTAACAAGTGAGATTAACACACTGCTTTGATATTGAGTTGAAAGAACTGAAATCATTTGTGTGTTACATTGGTTAACAGTTCTCTGTTTCCAGTGAAGGAAGTGCCCTTAACTAACGAGTATGTGTATTCTCTGTGCTGATTAGTATTGTTGTAACGCCGTACGGCTAACAGTGTACACTGTGTGTGTGTGTGTGGCGCCAGAGGAAAGCTCATTGGCCTATTCAAATAAAAATGGTTTATTCTCTGTGCATTAATGTCATCCATACTTTTTGAGTAATTAAATAAATGCTAATGTTCTTAAATGTATTTTATTAAGACTATTTATTTATGGCTATTTGACAACTTCAATGTTTAGTTTTTTTTAAATGTGTTTATACTGTACAAATACCTCAATAACTGATACTGAAACTGGTGTCATATTTCCATTACTTGCATGCACTGATGACTGTTCAGAGTGCAATGCAAGCGGTAGTTTAATCAGTCACCACAGCAGTCACCTAGCTGACCTCTTGGAGATCATCCCATGAGACTTCACAGTGAAGCAGTCAGACAGAGTCGGCTCATTCTTCATGTAAACAAGGAAGCAGGAGCGTTCTGCCTGAAGGTGCAACAAGACAAGTATACTGTACGTTGCTCTTCATAGAGGAGTCCACGTAAACACATGAAGCAGTAAGTAGACAGTTGGCTGCTGAACGGACTTAAATGCAACAAGCTGTAAGATGTATTATGGTGACACAGCATCTCCTGTGAGAAACTAAACGTTCATCTTTCAGGAAGCATGTGAAAATCACCCATGTATGTAAACGCCCAAGGTATCAACCTAAACATGTGCATGTGAATAAAAACTACATTGCAGTCACGAGGTAGGAGTAAACAAGGCACGCTGTCTCGCTCTGATACAGGCCGTTTCCCAGTTCCTCTCCTGTGTCGGCTGCTGTTCTAGTTATCCCCACACGTCCTGCATTGGCTTCAGAATTACATTTAATGGGCGACGCTCTAAAAACAGGTGTGCGACATTCGTTAACAAATCCCTCAGCACCACCTGTTCCACTTGGGAGCCCAGTGTCCCATCACTGTCTCCCTGTCTCTGCTCATATCTAGCCCAATTAGAAAAACGTTAGGTTGTGAGGACTTTGGCTGTTGGAGGGTTTTTACTGGTTTTTACTGGTCCCTCTCCATCACTGCCCTCAGCTCTACTCACTGAATCAGAGGCTGGTCCCTCTCAATCACTGCCCTCAGCTCTACTCACTGAATCAGAGGCTGGTCCCTCTCAATCACTGCCCTCAGCTCTACTCACTGAATCAGAGGCTGGTCCCTCTCAATCACTGCCCTCAGCTCTACTCACTGAATCAGAGGGTGGTCCCTCTCCATCACTGCCCTCAGCTCTACTCACTGAATCAGAGGCTGGTCCCTCTCCATCACTGCCCTCAGCTCTACTCACTGAATCAGAGGCTGGTCCCTCTCCATCACTGCCCTCAGCTCTACTCACTGAATCAGAGGCTGGTCCCTCTCCATCACTGCCCTCAGCTCTGCCGCTTCACCATGCGGCAAACTGCTACTGAATCCCCAATTGTATCATTCTATCATAATTGTGACCTTATTTTATTCATCCATTTGGAATTTGAGTAGCTGCATTGGATTGTGTAAAGCACTTCCTCCAACTGCCATTGTGCATTAAGGGTACTGCAACAATAACGGCCGACTTGACTTTCTTTATTGTAACATCTTGGTTTATTGTTCAGTCCACAGATAACCAGCGTAGTCAGCTGTCATTCTTTTCTTTCGATTTTCTCTGAAAGATGTTCAGTCGTAGTTAATTTTCTGCGTCTGTCTCCTACAGATGACCTTCCCATACAACTCAACTGCATTCTCAACCTTGTTTTATAGAGAAAGGTCTTTTTTCCTGGATTACAGTTGCTGTTTTAAACATGCAGTCAACGCTGTAAATTGAAATAACAACAGAACAAAGTGCGTGGTTAGGTTTACTAAAACATCATGGTGTGGCTTCAAAGATCTCAACATGATCTCTCGGGAAGGCATATAAAAAGTGCCGCTTTTAAGGACATCTACGCTACGGGGTTAATGCTGGCAAACATCGCTGACATGAAACGGTTCAAGAAAGTTAGGTTTACGAAAAACATCATGATTGGCCTAAATATAGGTATGTAAACTCAGTAAAATACCTACGCAAAGTAAGTCAAAGTAAGTCAACACCACTTACTAACAGGACAAGAACTCCCGTCTCTTGGGTGATAGTTCTTTGTTAGTTTGATGGTTGTTAAATGCAGCCAATGAAAAAGCTTTCTGGACCTTGTACAGGTTGCGTGAAAGATATATTGAGACAAAGAATCAACAAGGCTAAGAGTGACAGTCCTGCTAGCAGCTCTGTGAGGCTGCACTGAGATGGGACGCCCTAAATACGAAGTACTGACGCTACCAAGCGCTCCACACTGTGAGGCCTGTTCACAAAGGAGAGCCGCTAACGTCAAGCTAGCTTGTTAACAGTTAGCTAACGTTAGCTAGCCAGTCAGTTTCATCCAATACATTCATGGCACACGATATGTGGCACATATTATGACATGCTAATGTTAGCGTGATTGGTAAGTGAAAATGAAAGGAAGTAAGCTACATTATTTCCACAAGACTAGCTCATGAATGTGCTGAGATGGAGCTGGAGCTCGCTGAAGCGTGCACTGCCACGCCCATCCATGAAATATCAACCTTTGTCGTGAGTCCCATTGAGACACAGGGGTTCTTAGAGCTAAAGGCTAACTTCAGCATGCTAACACACACTAACAATGTCAATGAGGGTTGCACTGCCCGGTCCAGTACACCCAATAAGTACTGAGACTGACTGTATTGAACAGATTGGGCATATGCGACTAATCTAACTGAACTACACATACTTTGTAATGTCAGTTACATTCAATAAACTCACTTTTTAGAGGCACAGCAGTCCCTGATCTCATGTCCATAGACTACACATAAAGAGTGGACGTAGTCACCGTGATATCACCCGTTGGTTCATGGACTACGGTTTTGAAGTCTGACAAACAAGGTTATTTTTTCTTCAAAATGTCACACTGTCCTCAAACAACCGAACAGTACTACACTGTGGATGACAGGTTACAACATTTACTAGAATAAATCATTGACTCCTCAATGCTCACTAGAACCCTTTCTGTCTTCTGTGAGCTCTCTCGCGAGCGCTCGACTCCAGTCTGAGACTATTTCCAGAGTTACAACGGAGTCCTCCTGGCACTCCAAAATAGACCTGGAGGGGGAATGCTCCCCCGATCGGAGGTGCTAATGAATGTCAGACGAGCAGCTGTTAGACAGCTGATATTGAAATGCTGCTTGTCAGGCGGCTGCTTAATGTTGTTTATAGCCCTGTTGTTTTTTTCAGGGCTCCAATAACTTATTCTTCGCCAGAGGTTAAGGCTCTTAAACAAAGTTAAAAAGTAACGACTAAACAAGAGGCATGTGATACAGCTGGTCTTTCAAACCTTAGCTGATGTTAATTCTAACTTATTAGGATTCAAAGAGCAGCACCGGTCACAAAGTCCAGCCGACTAAACGCTGCCCAGATGATATCGGCTTGAATTATCATTTAAAGTCTTTTTTTTACAAGCCAAATAAAACCAAAACAAATACAATTTGTATCTAATTCAAAGTCATATTTAGGAGACCAGTGAAGTGCCAAAGGTCAGACAATAATCTTGATAATGACTATATTACTGTTGCACAATCCTCTGATTAGCTAGAAATGCCAATCTCTCTCTCCTGAACATGTTATCTACATCTACAGACTGGTCAGTCAACTCCCTCCATCTGCAGAGCTGCATGTGTGCCTACATGTCCATGTGTGGGAAGAGTTAGATGCCATTACCTTCTGTATATACTCTAGGTTTTAACGTGAATGTGACACTTTATACTCAACAGCCTTTTTACACTCTCAACCTTTTCATAAAGACTTCTGCTTGTTATGCAAATGCTAATAATGAGGAGGCCAGTACGAAACCCTGTATCACTGACGACAGCCTGTCATAGTCCTCCTCCGCATCTTCAACCAGGATTAATCATTTGATTCACGTCTCTATAGACAACAGAGTAAATGTTGAGTCATGTCAACAAGATGATATGGCCTGGTCTACATTTCCAACCAAAAGCCCTCCCTGACTTATTTTAAGTTGTGTAACTTAAATAACATGTCAAAGGTTTTGAAGCCGAACCATGATGTTTGATGTTTGACTAAACTTAATCAAGTAGAGTTTAATTTTGTAGTTCAGTCATATGTGAATGTAATTCTGTAGGAGACAGGGTTGGCTTGTGCAATGTTGAAATTATTTTTCAAAATGAATCAAAGATATTGTATAATTGATGTGACGTCTTACATTTTTTAGAATGATACCATACATTTTTTGTGACTGAACATGTGGTCAGCGCATGAATCTCTTGTGATATAAAATCAAATCATGCAACATTACACGTGTAACAAGAGAAACCGAGAGCTGGCCATCTCATAGGACAGATGAGAGGAACATGATCTGCTGCTGCCATGTTTGGGATGCCATGTAAGCCTTTTTGTGCTGCGTTACTGTGCAACTCCTGTACAGGAACGCCAGATTCTCTGTACTCTTGCTGTTAACTATCAGTCTGCTGCGGTAAAAAGAAGTGCAATGGTGTCATTGGTGTCAGTCTGTACTGTAGCCACTGATAATGTAGTTCTCTTATCCGTCTTACTGAGCTACAATGGCACTGCCCCTCTAGCCACAAATAATACCAAGCGGAGTCCCCCAGACCTTGTCTTACTCCAAACTTATTCATAGCCTTTAGTCCTTAACTGTGTCCTTTTATTTTGTAATGACCCAGTTTCCCTGAGAGAATCAATCTAATCTAGTATCATGAAATCTGATAGAATGAATAAATGGATTTTAATGAATGACTACGGAAGACACAGATGATTGTTGTTTCTGTTTGAGTGAAGACTCAAAGCAAAAACATGTGGAAAACAGGAAGATGGAAGTTATTTGCTTACCTGACAGGTTGAACAAAGTCCAGCAGCCACAACATGCAAAAGAGAGCAAAAGGACAAATTTAGACTGTGTTGCAGACATGAAATATAGAAAACTGGACTTGCTTAGAGACTTTTTACGACAGAATTATGGGTTTAATCATGCAGAGTAAAAAAACAAGTCTTCACTTTGACTTCACAGAATATGAACACAGTAAGACATTCTCACGCTTGGACTGAGCCTCCAAACGTTGGCACTCTAGGTTCCCCCCCAGCATCGGGTTGGACCTTTCAGAGACGCCATGTCAGTTTCTATTTGTTAGTGTCCTTTCAAAATAAACTCCCTGGTTAACAAGAAACGTACAGTTTCTGCTCCTTATATGCATACAGTGTCTTTTTAAAATAAACTTCCAACGTAGGTTTACTTAGTTTTTATGTTAACCTGGTTGGGTTCAACAAAAACTACCTGGTTAAGATAAGACAACAAAAACTACCCGGTTAAGATAAGACAGCAAAAACTACCCGGTTAAGATAAGACAACAAAAACTACCCGGTGAAGATAAGACAACAAAAACCACCCGGTTAAGATAAGACAACAAAAACTACCCGGTTAAGATAAGACAACAAAAACTACCTGGTTAAGATAAGACAGCAAAAACTACCTGGTGAAGATAAGACAACAAAAAATACCCAGTTAAGATAAGACAGCAAAAACTACCCGGTTAAGATAAGACAACAAAAACTACCCGGTTAAGATAAGACAACAAAAACTACCCGGTTAAGATAAGACAACAAAAACTACCCGGTGAAGATAAGACAACAAAAACCACCCGGTTAAGATAAGACAACAAAAACTACCCGGTTAAGATAAGACAACAAAAACTACCCGGTTAAGATAAGACAACAACAACTACCCGGTTAAGATAAGACAACAACAACTACCCGGTTAAGATAAGACAACAAAAACTACCCGGTTAAGATAAGACAACAAAAACTACCCGGTTAAGATAAGACAACAAAACCTACCTGGTTAAGATAAGACAGCAAAAAATACCCGGTTAAGATAAGACAGCAAAAACTACCCGGTTAAGATAAGACAACAAAAACTACCTGGTGAAGATAAGACAGCAAAAACTACCTGGTTAAGATCAGACAACAAAACTACCCGGTTAGGTTAAGACAACAAAACTACCCGGTTAGGTTAAGACAACAAAACTACTTGGTTAGGTTAAGACAACAAAACTACTTAGTTAGGTTAAGACAACAACACTACTTAGTTAGGTTAAGACACCAACACCACTTGGTTAGGTTAAGACAACAAAACTACCTGGTTAGGTTAAGACAACAAAACTACTTGGTTAGGTTAAGACAACACAACTACCTGGTTATGTTAAGATAACAAAACTACCTGGTTAGGTTAAGACAGGGGTCAGCTATTTTCTACCAAATAAAATGTGTCTGGAGCTGCAAAAGCTATTCGACATCACAGCTTATATACGTTTTACATATAGTTATATTATATATACAAAAACGATAGTTTGTTGTATTTATGAAATAATAGAACAAGAATAAAGACAATTATTGACATTTTATTGCTATTTTAACTTTCATGAAGAGGACAAAAAAAAATACACTGGCATGTGTAGGCCTACATTGAGGTCACAGAACTAAACACAGAACTATGCAGGCCTTGAGTCCTCCCCATAGTTGTGGGAAATAACTTAGAAATAAATATAACATATAGCTGCAGAAGTGAATCAAACACGGAACAATTCAAGTCTATTTGGGTCCTCATGTTTGCGTAAAATAAATAAAATAACTTTGAAATAAATATAACATATAGCTGCAGCCTAATATCTTAAAATGAGTGAAGATAAAAAATAGGCAGTTTGTATTTAAGTAAGACTAAAGTCCATTTCAGTGCGATGTCATCCTCTTTCCTCAGACACGTACAGCCATCAACCGTCGCGCCTGAACATAAAAACACAACTACATCAGTTCAGGATCTAAAATAAATATTTTTCTCCAAGATAATAGCCGTTAAATGATAGCGTTCTCACCTGTTTAATGTGACTTTTGTTTCTGAACATCGCTGCAGAGTTTCTCTATGTCAGGGCTGTAAGATGTGACTTTGAGCTTCAAACAGGACTTCAGGCTGTCATCTGTGAGGCGGGAGCGATATTTAGCGCATCTCCAGCTTGATATTTTTCAGCAAATGTGTGTGTTGGGTCTGAAAGTGTCTTTCAACATTCGATTTTTTGTTGTTTGCAAATTTCTCGCCACATATTAAGTATACAGGTAGGCCAGCGTTGTTGGCAGTGAACGCAAATAAATACGTCCACGCACAATTAAATTCTCTATTTTCTATTTTCTTCCAGGAGTTTTTTTGGATTTATCCATTGATAACCTTACCGAGTCTGCAATCACGACGAGCCACCTGCAGGGGAAGGCGCTTGACGGCGACGTAATAGGATGTGACGCACATTTTAGTTGACTAAATATTAAAACTTTTTTATTTTCCGTGACACAGTATCACCACAAACGCCAAGATATGAGGTGTTCCCTTTGAAAGATTGTCCACTGACAAAAAAAATTAAAATAAATTTAATTATTATTTTTCTTTTTTTTTGCACAAAGACTCAGGGAGCCGCAACAGAGGGGCTCGCGAGCCTCATGCGGCTCGCGAGCCGCGGGCTGCCGACCCCTGGGTTCAGACAACAAAACTACCTGGTTAGGTTAAGACAACAAAACTACCTGGTTAGGTTAATATAACAAAACTACTTAGTTAGGTTAAGACAACACAACTACCTGGTTAGGTTAAGACAACAAAACTACTTAGTTATGTTAAGATAACAAAACTACCTGGTTAGGTTAAGACAACAAAACTACCTGGTTAGGTTAAGACAACAAAACTACCTGGTTAGGTTAAGACAACAAAACTACCTGGTTAGGTTAAGATAACAAAACTACTTAGTTAGGTTAAGACAACAAAACGACTTGGTTAGGTTAAGACAACAGAACTACCTGGTTAGTCTCCTGGGTGAAAGTCTGTGAATGTTTGACCGAACCATTCACCCCGACTTCCTCCTTAAGTGGACTTTATAGCTTGTCAGTTGCCCTGTGTCTAATGTTGTCATGGATGGGTTTACACTGGAGTTAGCTGAAAGCCCGATGTGTCTCATACAGATCCTTTAGATGCCTTGGTATCAGACGCCGTGGGCCACTGACACCCGGGAGTGAGAACAGGTTGATAGGATTTAGAATTTGATGTGTCAACACTTGAGACCCGACTTTGTACATTTCATTACTGTGCCCCATTTAATGTGAGAACATCCACACCTGTCATGTTGGTCTTAGCACTGTAACGCTTGCCATTACTCAGACACAGCATGAAAAATTCCTTCAGCTATCAGTTTTTAATGCCATGTTACACTACAAAAAGTTGGATACACAGCAAACGTGTGTACTGCTCAAAATGCACATAGCTGCAATCTGAGTGTCAAACCAAACAGTTGTTCAAGTTTCTGTCTGAAAAACAATATGAATGTAGCTTTGTATGTTGTCAACACACGTTGTGTGTTCCAATTACAGACATTTTGGCCATAAATAACAAAAAAAAGCGAGACAGACTGGATGGAGAGATATTAATATGTGCCCTGGAGACGTAGCACACTCCTGATTTAGCTAATATTTACCATTTGTCCTCATAGTTTGATAATGAGTCACTATCATTGCTGTTGCGCCACCGTGGAACACACTAAGCTGCCGTGAAATGTTGCTCAACGGAATAGTTTTGTAATGGGTCACAATGTCTACCTAAGGCGTCTGCTATCCACTCTTATAGCTTGTATATACAGAGACAGATCCATCATGCTGAGTCACCTTGAACAACATCTTTATGAACCTAGACTTAACCTTTAAATTAATTCCACAATGGTTGCAAGATTGTTTTGTATCTATCAGAGGAAGTGTTTCAGGAACAGTGACAGGACATTTAAGGAACTTAGTCCTGTTATTACTGTAGCTGAATAGTTAGTGGTCCCAAATTCACTTGTTTTGAGAAAAGAGCTGAATTATTTCATTACAGTTATGAAGCATGAAACAAAGCTTTATGTACTTTATATACTACATTACATATGTGGACACCCAACAATGTATGTGGACACCAGCCATGTGTTGATTCCAAAAACCATGGTTATTAATTTGCTGCTAGAATAGCTTCCACTCTTCTGGTTTCTGGTTTTCCACCAGATGTTGAACCAGATGATGTCATCAGTGAGGTCCAACACTGATGTTGGTGAAGGGCCATGCTCTGCGTTTTAGTTCATCCCAAAGGTGTTGGATGGTGTTTAGAAAAAACAGAAAATCTCTTAGTTGTCCTGTTAGCCTTGGGGTTAAAGACCATGTATTTACATGATCCCAAGTTTAAGGCAGATGTCATTCCCTGATTTTCCTCAGACTGTATCTTTGGCCCCTAGCGCCGCTCGCAGCTAGTGGTGCTAAAAGCGCTAACTGTCCAAACGATGACAACAGTGCTGACGGAGCTAACTCTAACTCTATATTAATGCTCTGAATAGAGAACCTTTAAGTATGTAAGTTAAGGAACAAAAATAAGGTGAAATATGTCAACGGTGACTTGTCAAAAATGACTCTACTTCTCTCTTGATTTATTACCTCAGTAAACATTGTAAACATGAGTTTATGTCTCAATCTCTAGTTTCAAGTCTTCTTCAATACAGCATGATGTTCATTTAGTACATTATGGTCCATTTAGAGTCACACAGACCATAAAGCTTTAGGCAGTGGCTAACTTGTGCCTGACAGGTCGCTACCAGAGCCGTCTATACGTCACTCCCCCACATTCAAATATGGTCCCTTCCTCTCAATGGTTGCAAAAAGCCACGATGGCGACGACCAAAACGTTGAACTCGAGGCTTCAAAATGTAAGTCCACAAACCAATGGGTGACGTCACAACGGCTACGTCCACATCTTACAGTCTGTGAATATGGGCGATGGTGGCTAAGTGGAGAGCAGGGCTGCCCTCCAATCAGAGGGTCGGTGGGTCGATCCCCGGCTCCGCTAGTCACATGTCGATGTGTCCTTGAGCAAAACACTTAACCCCAAAATGTCTCCGGTAGCTGTGCCTACGGTGTGATAGAATCTGAATTGTAAGTCGCTTTGGATAAAAGCGACTGCTAAATGACTGGAACATATAGAAATGACAGTGCATTTCTTTTTGTAGGTATACGTATGAACTTCAAGAATACAAAACTAGTTTGTTAAGATGGGCGTTCTTTGCAGTGTGGGCCATACATAGAGCCAGAGAGACCCTGGTGGTTATTCATTACAACATGAACTCAGTAGCATTCAGTGTGACATGGCAAAGCTTTGTCCCTGTTGTACACATTGTGTTTGGAAAGGGTGGTGTGATGGCAGATCAGCAGCCTACAAATGTCTATGAATGTTGAAATCCACCGAATTCTCTACAAAGCTCTACAGCTGTTTATATCATCATAAATCCACTGTGTGACCTATTTTGCCAACGTTATATTGAGGCTGAAAGTTGTTTTCAGACAACTCCAGTCTGCTGTACTTAATTTAACATACTGCTTTATGTGTGTATATATATATTGATATCTATCTATTATAGACAATATAATATCAATTTCTCCGCTTCTTTTTATCAAACTACTTCCTAAATTACCACTGTGTGTGTGCGCACGTGTGTGTGTACGTGTGTGTGTGTGTGTTTTCTAAATTAGTATTCTGGGAAAGTGTTTGTGTCTCGCCATTCATTGTGTAATGTTTAACTGTTGTAAAGGCTTGGTTAAATGTACAGTGATAAAACATTTCCTCCTCTACTTTTAATTATCAACATCCTGTTGACACACTCTGAGGCCACGCTAAACTCTGCGATCAGCCCATAGGTCCATTCAAACATTAACCCCTAGCTCCAACGACACAGGCGCAGGTGTGACTAAAAGCCTGCAGGTCCAGTGCTTTGGATTGGTTCAGTGGGGCTGCGGGGCCTCTGGGCCTGGACGGTCACCTGGGTGGCCATCTGGAGCAGAGCTTGGCATAAATGGAGGCTGAATTAAATCAGCTGCTGTCCCACGGTTACGGGGGAAACACTGTAAACTGGCCCTAATTTGTAGTGGTTTAATCCCACCAGCTAACGTTGTTTTCCGCTGTTTCCAAAGGACCCCACACATTCTCTGTCTGACTTCCAGGCGACCAGTAGCTTCAGTGCATTTCAGTTAAATAAATGAGAGGTGATGTGTGTTCATTTTGTCTCTTATTGTCAAAACAACGAATGACAAAACCAACACCAATGATGTGTTAGTCCATCACTCATACCCCCCCCCCCCCCCCTTCTGTAATTCCCAGCAAACCCAGAACCAGATTAACCTGCTTTGTGGCTCTAGGACAAAATTTTCCAAAGTCCTTTAAGGAGCCTAAAAATCCGGTGACATTTCAGGCTTCGCCTTAATGCCCCCATCATTGCAGTTCTTATTGGGCTAAATTTTCATCTTTAAACCTTCCGCAGTTTGTTTTCAGTTCATGAAAGTTAATTGTTAACTGCTTTGGTCGTCTAAAAATGCCTTACTCAGCGTCTGGTTGTATTTAACTCCACCCCTCTTGTGTCACTTCTGATTGCCAAAAACCAAGATGGCAACGTCCAAAAATACCAAACTTGAGTCTTCAAAACGGCGGTCTACAAACCGATGGGCGACATGACTGTGACGTCAATTTACACCTTCAGTTTATGAAGCATATCCATGGTACTGCCTTGACAACAATGGTCTGTGGCACAGAGGAAGAAGTTATATCAGGCTTTGATACTCACATGATACCTTACTGGGTTCTAAGCCAAACACTGACATTGTAAGCAATGGTATGAGCCAATATAGTAGTTCCGAAAAGTTCTGCATATTTCTTTTTACTACTGATTTACTACCTTTTGTTCCCAGGAAGGACATCAGACAGACCCTCTGCACTCCACACTGCCCTGTAATCTAACTGACTGGACATCTTTCAGCCTAATGACAGATTGGAGGAAACCAACCAGGTGTCCACTTGTAGGGGGAACTCTATGTGTGTGTGTGTGTTTTGGATAGTGGGGGTATGTTCTTCCTTGAGAGCAAAAACATTTTTCAGGATATAGTCCCCTTTGAATGTATTGTACCCCACCACACCATTTTGTCCAAAAAGATAAAGGTTGTGTACAAACCAATATCGGAAACTTTTTTCTTATAACTTTGAAGGATTGTGTTGTGTGTTTTTACCTTCTGCATATAGTCAAAAAAGGTAAAAAATGACCCAGTCAGGGATCTGGCAGGGCTTCATTGTATAATCGTGCTGGCCAAGTCAAGTCCAAATGCAAAGGGCACCGTCTATTTCTCCAGAGCATTCATGTGTTTCCGGTGTTTGCCAGCGGATTAGGGCTGTCAACTACTTTACATTGTACAATGACACCTTCGACATCACCTGCCTTAAACAGATTATCACAACTGCACTCTCAGTTTATCATACGCAGGTTACAAAGACAAAAGCATGACACTACAGAGTGTTACTGTCCTGGCAGCAGGAGAGGAAACCAGTACATATGACTCGGTCAATACTGGAATGTGTGTCCCAGTAACGGGCGGGGAACCAGGCTAAGTTCCGTCTGCAGATCATTTTCTTTAAACTGTTGTGGTTTTTTATCTACTATAGTGATGAAACATGTTCATCGAATTACTGAGATTTAAAGGACTGAAGGCAGCAAAGAGAGACATCTTAAAGAAACTTGAAGTAGGAAAAGTTCTAGGTATGTTTCGGCTGCACACTGTGAATCTTGTGCTTTTGTTCAGATTTGAGCATGCCTCCTGGTCATGTGACAAGCACAGGCTTGTATGGTGAGGGGGTTATTAGCCACGATGAGGCTACCCTGCAAGAGTCTAGAAAAGTCAGCTTCAACCTCATTCTATCCAGTCCCGTCAGTCAAGTTTTAATCCACTACACGGCGCCTGAAAGCTCTCCCTTGACTCTGGAAAGTGGAGAGCCATTTCAAAAGAACAGACATGGAAAGCCAATCAAAGGGCCTGGGATTCATGGGAAGAGGTCCTCCGTGTGTTACTGCCTTCATCAGCCAAATGGCTACCTGGAACAGAGGCCGCACGAATGAGAGGACTGGTAATTGTGCGGCCGTAAACCGCGGGTGCTACTCTGGAGTCTGCCACTAAATGTGGACTAGTCTACGACGTCGACCCCCCACCCTCAGGACCACACCTACACAGCCAGACGGAGGAAGGGCCAACGCCCAGAATCCCATGCTGCCTCAATCGGTTGCACAAACTTGCCTGACATGCCTGGTTACCCTTCACTGACGTCTCACAGTGCTCGCAGGAGGATAACGACCGACTGTCTAGTCAACAATCTTCCGATCAGATAAGCGTGTTATATTGCCTCCACCACTCCCGTCTAATGTGGCTTTCATCCCAGTCAATACGTAACAGAGAACTAACAGAGCTATCAAAACCAGAAAGCCCATGTTCATGGGTATTTATAGGGTCATTTAATATTGCATGGACTATTGGGTGGGTCTTAATCGTGTTATAAATGCTGATTTAAATCGGTATCCCCAATACCATGTCCTTCTGACATGACAGATATTCTGCTATGTCACTTCATATTGTGTTTCCGTGTTACATATTCCAACATTTGGGAAACACAGAATTGGATTTGATACAAAACAGAAACTCCCCACTGCTAACACTTCTTCTGTCTGCCCCCGTGACAAGCCACGGCATGTTTCCACCGTCTGCCATTTCAGCACATTAGGGCACTTCAGCTGAAGGGGAAGGGAGCTGTTCAAGACGAGAGAAAAAAGGACGCCTCACTTCCTCGTATTAGATGGAGGGGAGATAACAGCGCCCTCTTTCAGCGCCGATGACCTACCCTGAATGGGGGGCGTGCTTCTTTTTCAAAGCTCGGTTTTCTGCCTTCCAGTTTCAGTTTCGACGCTACTAATGTCTCTTTCAACATTATCCTCAGATTATGTGTATCTTTATGTGTCAGAATCCAAATACCTACATAAAGGCTGTCCTAGCGCTCTGATTGGTGGAGCATGTAGGGCCCAAGCGGCAACCTCCGGATCTGAAAAATGAAATACCAAAAACTGCAGTTTCTCCAGTGGTGGGCCATCAGGGCCAGCTAAGCCTTCTGTGCTGGCCTAAACACAATCACAAACTTAGCATCACAATTAATATCACAGTTAACGTAAATTAGGGATGCACCTTGATAACCAAGCTAGCTAGCGCTAGCATTAGCTGCTAATTTGGCGTTTGTTAGGCTAACGACAATGCCCCAGCCTGGCCTCACTCTTCTCCAGCTCCACACAACCAAATATGGTCACTTCTGGTAAAAACAACAACATGGCGACGGCCAAACTCGAGGCTTCGAAATGGTAGTTAAGGTGACTACGTCCAGTTTTACAGTCTGCCGTAGCCAAATATGCAATCTGGAAAAGGAACTGCAACTCACCAATTACATAATTGGTAATTATATAATATTAACGTGAAAAGGTGAACACTAAATGTGGTTTTCAGTAGTGTGCATCAATACTGCCCCACAGAAGAGTGCAGTAACTACAGAAGCAATGACTTGCATCACTGAACACCAACACAATGTGTCTGCTGAGCTTTCTTATCCATTTTAACTTCAAGAAAATTAGTTTTAGTTTGATTATTATTTACAGCAAGTCAGACGCTTCAAGTCTTTCACCATATCCTCTAGAAATCACCATATTCAAACAAATGAATAAAAGCAAAAGAATTACAGCAGGAACAGGGTTAGGTAGCGCACACAAGTAGCCACTATTGGACTGTAGCCATAAATCTAACCTCACTCAGAAAGTCTAAAAGACGAGCTGGTCCTCACAAGCATGGATGCAAACACACACACACACACACACGTGTACACTTGAAACCACAAAACTAGAAGCAGCTCCTATGACTGAGGGGTGTGTAAATCTCAGGCATCCATGTGTGGACTCAGCCAGCTGGATGCGGGCCAACGCGAGCTCTGGCAAAGAAGTCAGCAGCGTAAGTGGCGTGAGAAAGGGTCAAACAAAGTGCGCTGTGACGTCGACGCTGGCAGACAGACAGGAGCCGGCGCACCGCCAGGGACCGGCAGCTTTCCCTTTCCCCGGCGGCTCCTCCATCGCCTCAGAACGCAGACGCCGCTGCAAATAGCTGAAGCTGCTGTACAGTGTGGGCACACGCAGAGAGAGGACCTGAGGCCAAACGTACAATCAGCGGACACAGTAACAAGCAAGCGGACTTGTTAACGTAGGGAGTGTGGGAGTTTAGAGACCAGCTGGTGCAAAAGTAAATCATGTCAAAGAAGCAGCCTGTTTGTACTGAAAGAATGCAACAATATAAAAGTGTGGGAGGGAACTTGAGATCTGGCATAAAGTTCAATAAGAGGATTCATCCTCAGGCGAGCATGAATGTGCTTAGATTTCATGGACATCTGCCAATCAACACTTCACTTTCACTCTCTTTATCTGACATTTTGATTTAAAAAAAACCTACTGCAGTAATACAAAGACAACAATCTCATCAAAGGAATTCAGGGCAATGATCAGAAGTGACCATATTTGGAATGTGGAGGAGTGACATTCAGACGCTGTATATGTCTCTGGTAGTGGCAGCGCCCTGTCAATCAGCGTGTAGCCCCGCCCTAAAGCATCCCCTACTTTATGGTCTGTGTGACTCTAAATGGAGCATAATGTACTAAATGAACATCATGCTGTATTGAAGAAGACTTGGAACTAGAGATTGAGACATAAACTCATGTTTACAATGTTTACTGAGGGAATAAATCAAGAGAGAAGTAGAGTCATTTTCTATAGACTTCTATACAACCAGAGGAGTCGCCCCCTGGTGGACACTAGAATGCAAGATTCCGACACTTCCTCACTGGCTTCACTCGGCTGAACTGGAGGTTGGCGAGAGTCATTGATATACTAATAGTCATATTGTGGGTGAAGTATTCCTTTAGGGCAGGTCCTCCATTATTATCTGTCTTTACGACCTGTATTGTAGAACTCGTGTGTCAAAATGTAAATAGCATATTCCTAAATTAGTTTTAGTTTTAACAAAGTGTTCACACAGTAATGCACATGTGTCAAACTCAAGGCCCGCGGACCGAATCCGGCCCGCCACGTCATTTTATGTGGCCCGCGAATCCGCCAGCAAAAAAAAAGATGAAAATAAAAAAAAGATTTTTTTTTTTTTTTTTTTTGGAAAAAATAATTAAAAGTTAGACTTGAAAATAAAAGTGTCCCCATGGTCGAAATGATGAGATAGCATGTTGTCTGTGTACCGACATTAAAACTATCACAACAGGTGGACAGGAGAGGCAACAGCCCGTAAAGAGGTTTTCCAACGATTGAAAAAGATCCACAAATAATCCCAAAATGTCCACGAAGAGAAACATTGATGCAGAGGGAAGAAAATGTAATGAAAGATGTGAAAGAGAATACATGTTTGTGCTTCAAGGAGAACAACGGGTCTGTCTTCTGTGTTATGAGGCGTGTTGGTGATGAAGGATACAATTCTCCAAACACGGAGCTAAATTTAGCCTCCAAGAAAAACATCAAACTGTCCAAGAATTAAAAGGCAGACTGCAATCACAGCAGAATATATTTACACAAGCTACAGCCCAGTGCATGCTGAAGGTATGTGAGCAGAGCTCCGACCAGATACAGACTTTTACAAATGTCAGTTTGTGAAGAAACACCATCGCAGACCGAGTTGATGAACTAGCAGCAATCTAACAACACAGCAGCTAAGAGACGAGCAGGTACTTGTGTTTTTAATGAACTGTTGATGAAAGCACAGACAACACGGATACATCATCTATCCATGTTCATCAGACCTGACTCTCAGTGAGCAGCTCTTGGATGTAGCTGCATGCACAGGACGACGACAGGGAGGAACATTAGTGATGCAGAGAGGTGAACAAACAGCTTTGAACAAAGTTAATGTAATAACTTGCGTTTGATATTTGTCTTTGTTATTTTCTTTAATAGTTTGATCTTTGGTAGAGTAATGTGGGTTTATTAACCCTCAATTAAAATCATTTATGTTATAATAACAGAAATGTGTTTAAATATCATTTTTCATTGATATAACTGCATGTACAATATGTTTACACTTGAATAAACAATGATCAAATGCAGAGAGAGTTATTTAACAATATGTTAGGAGAAGTTACAGTTATACAGTCTTATGCTGCGTTCACAACGGTCGCGTTGATTTTTTGACGCACTGCACAATCGCGTCCAACGCGCTGCCGGTCGTGTTCACACCAAACGCCGCAAAATCTCGTAGCGCCGGAGAGGGGGCGTGGTTTATCGTCCTGGAAGCCGTTCACATGGCCGCCATTTATTTCCGCTTTCAACCGTGAAAGGAATAAGGACAATTGCTGCTTTGTACGTGTTGTGGAAGTCCCTCAAACGTCGGAATGCCAAACGCCGTCATGTCTGGTTCATAATATTGTTCAGAGGAGCACCGTGGATTGTATCGAGCTGTATTCACTGTCTAGCAAGCCACCGGTTGCTGTTTACTACAGCTGTAGGAACACAACATAAACTGATCTGGCTGTGATTCAACGGCAATAAACCGACAAAAAGGGACTACGAAATAACTACATAATGATACAGATTTGTAGGCTACTTGTCTTCTCAATGGAGCTCTGATGGATCGGTGCTAGGCTATGCTAACATCGTAGCAGCTCCACCAGCACTCAATAACGTCACGTAGACGTAAATACGGCAGCGTCTATTCATTGTTTGTACCGTATGGTTTACACACACACATGCATACACATAGTTTGGTCCGGTCTCTGTTGATATGAGGTATCGTAGAGCTCTGGGTGAACACAGACGGCTACAGGATTTATTTCCTGATTCAACAACGGCAGGAAGCCAGTGATGACAGCGGGAGCAACTCAACGCTGATAGGCTATCGCGCCACAGCGTCACGCGATTATGTCGATGAAGTTGAAATATTTCAACCTGCGCGTTGCCGATTTTTGCGGCGTCCAACGCAAAAACGCGTCCAACGCGCTGCGCCATCGCAAAATCGCGGCGCGCCAGTCTCATCGTGTCTGTGCATCGACTTTGTATGTAATCTCGACGCGCGTCAAAAAATCAACGCGACCGGTGTGAACGCAGCATTACAGTTACAACCGGCCCTTTGAGGACGACCGTGATGCTGATGTGGCCCAGAGTGGAAATGAGTTTGACACTCCTGCAGTAATGGCTCTAGGCTCGTTTAAGTTTAAGATGTCGTTATTGTGCTGTTGACCATTGGTGCTTGTACAAACACGAAGTCGGTAAAGGTAAATAATAGAATACAATAGAACACTCTGGTAA
The DNA here is from genome assembly GCF_949748355.1 of Melanostigma gelatinosum. NCBI lineage: Eukaryota > Metazoa > Chordata > Actinopteri > Perciformes > Zoarcidae > Melanostigma > Melanostigma gelatinosum. The sequence continues at coordinate 29,246,150 of NC_136639.1, forward strand.
GTTCAGACAATTACAGCACTTTACTGTAATGTAGCCTTTACGAGGAGAGGACAGCACGTCAGATTACGATATTACAATTTGCAAAATATAATCTCTGATATCTGGTCTCAAATCACGGTATCGATGTAATATCGATGTATTACCAGCCAAAGTATATTGCGATACTGTAAGCGAGAGGATTTCATACAGACCAGTGAGCCGAACATCCAACTTCACAGCACTGCTTCTTGTCTGTCTGCCGCCAACATATGCATGTCCACTGAACACATAACTCTACGCACTCAAGTGGGATTATGAAATGTGATAAATCATAATGTTTGATTGCTATTTTGATGTTTGACACAGCTGCAACTGACAACAGGTTTCACTTCAGTCAGCTACTGCGTATCAACTCGTGTGCTGTACTGTCGAAGAATGCAGTAAACACACACACAGAGCCTCTGGTCAACATAGGCAAACACATAACGAGCTGAGGGCAAAGTAAAGTCTTAGCCTCTCGCAGATAAAGACTGGTGAGAAGCCCCCCCCCCCCCCCTTCCTTCCTGCAGCAGGAGGATGTGGACTCAGCCTGCTGTGTGTGTGTGTGTGTCTCATTAACCTCGGCGGTAGAGAAGGGGAGGCTTTGCCGAATCAACAGCTCTTCCCTGTGTGCGCTGGCCTCTTATAGGGCCTGACAAGCCAACTCCAAATGGCTGCCATTCCCACGATACCTTTGTTTGTTTAGAGGGCAGTCAACAACCCCCCCAACACATTGTTAGTGCTGTTGACTTTTGTCCATGTTAAGCTCCAAGCCACACTGAACTAGCACTTGTGTATGTAACTACAATTAATTGTCAAGCTAAACTTTTTAAAATGTCACAAAAAAAGAAACTGGGCTACGGTGTAGTTTGGTCAGAAGTTGGCACTCTGGGCTTCGCAAGGCGGCTCGGCCGTCTGACCGTCTGACCGCCTACGATAGAATCATGGACAGAGCTCTTGAGAAAGTTTTGACCAATGAGAGTTCAATGTTCGTTATGTCAGAATTAGTGGTCAAAGGCGTTTCTATAATAATAATAATTTAGAACTTTCGGCAAAATCCACCATTTGACGAAGTTTTATAGAGTTTCGCCTTTTACAGACAAGAGTTTTTACATATTCGACATAATTCAAACATTTTCTTTTTTGAAATATCGTTATTTGTGTATTTCCATATTTGAACTTTGTATGGACCGTCGTTAACAACTTATTTTGAAAACAGTAACGTAGTGATTTGACCCAAACATTTTACGAATGAATGATCCTGTTATCGAGCATGTTATCGAGATACTGAAAACTTGTTTTCCTGAGATAACGATGTTTGAAATTGTTAAAAAATGTTTTTATGTCAACTTGTCTGTTTGCTGCTTCCATACCTTCCACGCAGCTCTCAAACAACACGTTCTCACAGACGCCCTGTGCTCTAAACTATGACGCTCTGGGTTCTAGCTTCAGTTTCTGGCAAACTAGGCTTTGTGTAGTCTTATGCGCCACTAAAGTACAATATCAACTGAGACGATAAAGGCCCTGCTTTCTGGGGCCCCCCTCTTGAAGAGGGGCCCTGTGAGGGCTTCACACCAGGAATGTCCCAGTAATTCTCCCCTTTTAAGCTAAAAGCTACCTGTGAGAACTGTACTTTATTTCTAGCACCTACTTGTGTATCCGTGTGCTTCTCTACAACTACCTTGGGCAAACACTGGAGTGGGATCTTATTACGGTAATGTCACTGGATCAGGTTCTCAGCTGCGTCTGTTTCCTCCAATCCGGTGAAAACGGCGGCTGTATGACGAAATATTAAATCAGAAAAAGAGTGAAACTATGTTAAACCAAACAACAACTCTTGATATAAGGTTACAATCTGGACTTGTTGACCTCTGGTAGTGCTACAGAGCGCTTCGTCCTGTGCATCTGGCCATTGCCCCAATAAACTTGCCCCAAACTTTGTAAAAAAATACACTTTGAGTAAGAAATCAGTGTTTATTTTTACCGTAAAACTAATTTGAAAGATCAGAAGATTAGATTAACCCAACTTTATGATAAATGATCAGCAGTTTAAAATGGAGTTCCATGAGCTTCGTGACTCACTCACTGCTTCCATGCTGCATACAGCTGAACGACTGAGTGTCCCCACTGCAGAGAGGGGGGGGGGGGGGGGGTCCATAGCAGCCAGAGCACATCTCTGTTTTGTCCTTTGTTTACTGAGCTGTCATCTGAACCAACGCACCACCAATGGAGCCCCTCCATCTCTGGAGTGCGTTACATTGTGGGACAGCGATGTTGACAGCCACACTTGGAATTTTAAGCAATTCGCCTGCAAGATGGCATTAAGAAAAACATCATTTCATTTTTGTTAAAGTGATACACAACGTACTTAGCTGTTCATGTTTTATGTGAGACACTACAGAGAAACATTGTTTTTTAATCCACTGGTCAATTTTAAGAAGTTGGGCTATTTAGCTTCCATATCATGTCTTCTGTCAGACTAGTGGAAAGAAAGCATCCAAAATACACTTTTTACATTTACTACTTACTCCTCTGGTTGTATAGAAGTCTATGAGAAAATGACTACTTCTCTCTTGATTTATTACCTCAGTAAACATTGTAAACATGAGTTTATGTCTCAATCTCTAGTTTCAAGTCTTCTTCAATACAACATGATGTTCATTGAGTACATTATGGTCCATTTAGAGTCACACAGACCATAAAGCAGGGGATGCTCTAGGGCGGGGCTACACGCTGATTGACAGGTGTTAACCTCAGCATTGTCCATGTTGTTATCTTACAGGCTTAACCCTTTGTAAACTGTGTTTTCAGTTCATGAACATTAATTGTAAAGTCCATCTCTCTCAGTGTTCGGATGGACTAAGCTCCACCCTCTCGTGTCACTTCTGGTTGCCAAAAACCAAGATGGCAATGGCCAAAATGCCGAAGTCAAAGCTTCAAAACAGTGGTCCACAGACCAAAGGGTCCACAAACCAAAGGGTCCACAAACCAAAGGGTCCACAGACCAAAGGGTCCACAAACCAAAGGGTCCACAGACCAAAGGGTCCACAAACCAAAGGGTCCACAAACCAAAGGGTCCACAGACCAAAGGGTCCACAAACCAAAGGGTCCACAGACCAAAGGGTCCACAAACCAAAGGGTCCACAGACCAAAGGGTCCACAGAACAAAGGGTCCACAAACCAAAGGGTCCACAGACCAAAGGGTCCCCAGATGTCAATGTTGATATCGATATTGATGTCGATGTTGATATCGATATCGATGTTGATATCGATATCGATGTTGATGTCGATGTTGATATTGATGTTGATATCGATGTCGATGTCAATGTTGATGTTGATATCGATGTTGATGTCGATGTTGATATCGATGTTGATATTGATATTGATATCGATGTTGATATCGATGTTGATGTCGATGTAGATATCGATGTCGATATCGATATCGATGTCGATGTTGATATCGATGTCGATGTTGATATTGATATCGATGTTGATGTCGATGTTGATGTTGATATCGATATTGATGTTGATGTCGATGTTGATATCGATATCGATGTTGATGTCGATGTTGATGTTGATATTGATGTTGATGTCGATGTTGATGTTGATATCGATATCGATGTTGATATCGATGTTGATGTTGATATTGATGTTGATATTGATATCGATGTTGATGTCGATGTTGATGTCGATGTTGATGTTGATATTGATATCGATGTTGATGTCGATGTTGATGTTGATATTGATATCGATGTTGATGTTGATGTTGATATCGATATTGATGTTGATGTCGATGTTGATGTTGATATCGATATTGATGTTGATGTCGATGTTGATGTTGATATCGATATCGATGTTGATATCGATGTCGATATCGATATTGATGTCGATGTTGATATCGATATCGATGTTGATATCGATGTCGATATCGATATTGATGTCGATGTTGATATCGATATCGATGTCGATGTCGATGTTGATATCGATGTTGATGTTGATATTGATATCGATGTTGATGTCGATGTTGATGTTGATATCGATGTTGATGTCGATGTCGATGTCGATGTTGATATCGATGTTGATATCGATATCGATGTTGATGTCGATGTTGATGTTGATATCGATGTTGATGTCGATGTCGATGTCGATGTTGATATCGATGTTGATATTGATGTTGATATTGATATCGATGTTGATGTTGATGTTGATGTTGATATCAATGTTGATGTTGATATTGGGCATATAATGACTCAAACAGCTGGATTGGGTATGCATAACCATGGGGCTGACCCATCACTTCTATATACTTTTACACATTATATACAGGAAGTTTAATTCCAAGCTTTGACCAATTGGTTGCTGCATTAAAAAGGAATTTTAATTCCTGTTCATTTTGATCGATTGTTTTACCAAGTTGCAGGCGTACGATTTATTTGGATAACAAATACCAACTTAACACTTACACTTAATTCAAATCGACATTAGTTTGTTTTGTCACATTGTGTTGTCCAAAGAGAGAAATGTTTGCCGCTGGCGTACATACAGAGGCGTACGCCTCCTTCATCACACTCCGCTGCTGATCGGTACTCGTCATTGGCCGATAACCAAAGTCCAGCTTTTATTATCGGCATCAGGACTTTCAAAAATCATATCGGTGCATCGCTTGAAATAATCAAACAATTCTCATGAAGAAAACTTTTTGTCGGCCAAAACATTTGAAGACATTCATTCCTCGAAATCTAAAGCATGTAAACACCAACACGAGAGCTTCAGTGTGTGGAGACGTTGAGCACACGCCGCTTCATGTCCTGTGGGGCTTTGGTCAACTGATACGCTGCCACGATGTGATAAGAACCCCAACAACACGGCTACGCACCATGCATACGACTTCTGCTATCAAGTCCACTGTTTCCATCACTGAGGCTGCAGGTGAATCCCTCTGATGTTGTCCTTTCAGTTTAAACGCTGTGGAGCAGCGAGCAGTCCGCGTGCACCCGACTCTGCACAGAAATGACCTCGGCCTCATGCCGATGCCGATGCTGATGTTGATCCCCTCGGTGATCTCTGACCAACTTCGGTATGCAGGAGCGCTAAGCAGCGCTTCTGATGGCAGCAGGCCTCACAAGTAGGTCAGAGGGCCGTCAAGCAGAGCTGAGGCCACACAGTAGCAGAGTGTCGGCGAGCTTGTGCTAGATTTCACAGGAGCGCACGCCGATTAAAGGGGAAGGCGTTCGGCGGCGGGGCGCGTTCCTCGAGCCACAGAGGGTGTTTGTGTTGTGTGTGGGCGACGGTGGCTAAGTGGAGAGCAGGGCCGTCCTTCAATCAGAGGGTCGGCGGTTCAATCCCCGGCTCCGTTCGTCGCATGTTGATGTGTCCTTGAGCAAGACACTTAACATGTCTCCCGTAGCTGAGCCTAATATCAACACTGTGACATCTAATGTTCAAAAAACATTTATTTGTGTCAACATAAACTAACACCAACAATTAGCTTATAATAAAAACATACCAAAATAAAGGGAAAATAATCTATTATTATAAATAGTTATGAATTAGTTTGTTGGTTAACGGATTATTCTGTTATCATGTGACCAACTCTCCATAGAGGCAAAAACAAACGTAATGCGCTGGTCAGGTTGCTTTGTTTTGCTTCCATCTCGTCTTCTTTCTACTTTGTTCTGTTTGTTCTGTAGATTTCTACTAAATTCACCAAAAGTTACCATAAATAATGCCTCATTTGCATATTAAACACAACATTTCAGTAAACGTGTGACACAATAAATCATGGTGTTGATGTGAGTGATGAAGTGGTGAAGTTTCATGGTGATATCTGTGAGTTCATGTGTGACTGTTCAGCTGTAGAGTCTCTAAATGTGAGTAATGTAACTAAACGTCTCTTTAAAGGACGTTTCCTCATCAACTCACTTCAGCAGCTCTTACATGCAGCAGACTTTACTCTCACTGCTCTCCATGTGCTGAAGGTTCACACAGAGCGCTTTGTTCTCATCACTCACACAACATTTATACTACATTTAGGAATAAAAACTAGTTCTGGAAATGTATGAAAATTAGCACATATCTGATGACGATGATATCTCATTTCCATATTTAAACCTTCATGTGAGGAAGTTTCATGGCGATACATACGAGATCAAATGTTCAAACTATGAGTAAACAGCCTTCATCTCACAGCTGTTGTAGTTGTGGTAACACTGAGCTCACTGAAGAAGACGTGGGCAGTAAGGTGGAGCGCTTACCTTCATCATGAATGAAGTATTGACTATCTTTGATTCTAGGACTACGTAATAAAGGACGTAACTGTTCAGACGGACACCGGGCTGCAGCGTCGCTCACCCTTCTGTCCCTGAAGACGTCCCGACATCCTTCCTCACACCATCACATGGGAGGCCTGCTCGACTCCCTAACTGCTGACTCCCTCACTAACCATATAGGTCTCCTTTGGCTTCTTTTCTTCCCCCAACAAGGTCAATATTGATTTTTCATTCCTATGTGAGCAGCACTGAATAATCTTTTCATCTTGCCTTTCTTACTATGCTGAGACATTTGTCGGGAGGAGATAGAAATCGGTGAGACAAACAGATTCACTAAGACGTCTTTTTTTAACATGATTGGGTCAAAATGGGATACGGTCACGTCGGTTGTGAGTGGTGGCTGCTCGTGTCAAATAAAGCTGGATTTACTCAGGACGATATTAATAAAGGGTCGCCCTAGTTGCGGCTGAATCAAAGTGACCCGTTTATTTCCCCATGGCCTCCCCGCCGAGCTCCCCATAAATCAGAGCTCCTCTTGCAGCGCTGCTGGCCTTCCTCTGTTTGTACAACGTGTTTTCTCAAGCAATCTCCACAGGAGGAAACAAAGACGGGATGTGCCAACTGCTTCCCTTTTTCTTCTTCTTTTCGCTGAGGAATCCATAAGCACATTAGGAACTATATCTGGTTTGTATTGATTTCAGCCACACTTCGGCTTGAATTTACTGATTGCTTTCCCTGACCCTGTGAACAAAGACCACGCTTCTGCCTGGCTTTCTCTTCGTCACAAATAAACGGACATGGGAAGTGTCTTTTATATGGTATTTATCGCCCGGTGTCCGTGCGTCCGCGTCGCTTTTTCTTCCTTCCGTGCCTTCGTCCACCTTCCGTCCAGCCACTAAGTGTTTGTATTAAGGTGTTTGGAGCGAGCCTGGCCAAAGAAGCTTGGGAGCAATTTCCAACGTGCCAATAAGCTGTGGAACTTCTCCAGGACCTCTCCATAGACAACAGGACACACAGGAAGCCATGGACAATGTCATCTTCAGCGCATGGCATGCATAGGTATAATATTTTAGTCACTTCTGAAAGATAAATCTGGGCCACACTTATCACCGTTATGAAGGCATTTCCAGAACCCTAAAAAAAGAATTGGTCACTCACCTCGACCCAAAAGTATTTTTGAAACTCAAGCCCCTTTTTATGCACTGCAGCCCTGAACTCAGCTGAAAAGATGTCCGAACCATTCGGGCCAGTTGAACCCTGCCGGCTCCCTAGTTCAAAGTCTGCCTAGTGTCCAATGAGCCCATGCGTGAATATAGTGAATATAGTGAATATAGTGAATATAGAGAATATAGAGAACAGAGTAAATATAGAGAATATAGAGAATATAGTGAATATAGAGAATATAGTGAATATAGTGAATATAGAGAATATAGTGAATATAGTAAATATAGAGAATATAGAGAATATAGAGAATATAGTAAATATAGAGAATATAGTGAATGTAGAGAATATAGATAATATCGTGAATATAGAGAATATAGTGAATATAGAGAATATAGAGAATATAGTGAATATAGAGAACATAGTAAATATAGAGAATATAGTGAATGTAGAGAATATAGATAATATCGTGAATATAGAGAATATAGTGAATATAGTGAATATAGAGAATATAGAGAATATAGAGAATATAGTGAATATAGAGAATATAGAGAATATAGTGAATATAGAGAATATAGAGAATATAGTGAATATAGAGGCTATAGAGAATATAGTGAATATAGTGAATATAGAGAATATAGTGAATAGAGAATATAGTGAATATAGAGGATATAGAGAAGATAGTGAATATAGTGAATATAGTGAATATAGAGAATATAGAGGACATAGAGAATAGAGATAATACAGTGAATATAGTGAATATAGAGAATACAGAGAATATAGAGAATATAGTGAAAATAGATAATATAGTGAATATAGAGAATATAGTGAAAACAGAGAATGTAGTGAATATAGTGAACAGAGTGAATATAGTGAATATAGTGAATATAGAAAATATAGTGAATATAGATAATATAGTGAATATAGATAATATAGAGAATATAGAGAATATAGAGAATATAGAGAATATAGAGAATATAGAGAATATACTGAATATAGAGAATATAGTGAATATAGAGAATATTGTGAATATAGAGGATATAGTGAATATAGAGAATATAGAGAATATAGTGAATATAGAGGATATAGATAATATAGTGAATATAGTGAATATAGTGAATATAGATAATATAGTGAATATAGTGAATATAGACAATATATTGAATATAGAGAATAGAGTGAATATAGAGAATATAGAGGATATAGAAAATAGAGATAATACAGTGAATATAGTGAATATAGAGAATACAGAGAATATAGAGAATATAGATAATATAGTGAATATAGAGAATATAGTGAATATAGAGAATATAGTGAATATAGAGAATATAGTGAATATAGTGAATATAGAGAATATAGATAATATAGAGAATGTAGTGAATATAGTGAATATAGTGAATATAGAGAATATAGAGAATATAGTGAATATAGTGAATATAGAGAATATAGAGAATATAGTGAATATAGTGACTATAGATAATATAGTGAATATAGATAATATAGTGAATATAGTGAATATAGAGGATATAGATAATATAGTGAATATAGATAATATCGTGAATATAGTGAATATAGAGGATATAGATAATATTGTGAATATAGTGAATATAGAGAATATAGTGAATATAGATAATATAGTGAACAGAGTGAATATAGAGGATATAGAGAATATAGTGAACATAGAGAATATAGAGAATATAGTGAATATAGAGGATATAGATAATATAGTGAATATCGTGAATATAGAGAATATAGTGAATATAGAGAATATAGTGAATATAGAGAACATAGTAAATATAGAGAATATAGAGAATATAGTGAATATAGAGAATATAGAGAATATAGAGAATACAGTGAATATAGATAATACAGTGAATGTCGTGAATATAGAGAATATAGTGAAAACAGAGAATATAGAGAATGTAGTGAATATCGTGAATACAGAGAACATAGTGAATATAGAGAATATAGAGAATATAGATAATATAGAGAATATAGAGAATATAGTGAATATAGAGAATATAGAGAATATACTGAATATAGAGAATATAGAGAATATAGTGAATATAGATAATACAGTGAATATCGTGAATATAGAGAATAGAGTGAAAACAGAGAATATAGAGAATGTAGTGAATATCGTGAATATAGAGAACATAGAGAATATAGAGAACATAGAGAATATACTGAATATAGAGAATATAGAGAATATAGTGAATATAGAGAATATAGAGACTATAGTGAATATAGAGGATATAGATAATATAGAGAATATAGAGAATATAGTGAATATAAAGAATATAGTGAATACAGAGGATGTAGAGAATATAGTGAATATAGAGAATATAGTGAATACAGAGGATATAGATAATATAGAGAATATAGAGAATATAGTGAATACAGATAATATAGTGAATATAGAGGATATAGATAATATAGTGAATATAGATAATATAGAGAATATAGTGAACATAGAGAATATACTGAATATAGAGAATATAGTGAATATAGAGAATATAGAGAATATAGTGAATATAGAGAATACAGTGAATATAGATAATACAGTGAATATCGTGAATATAGAGAATATAGTGAAAACAGAGAATATAGAGAATGTAGTGAATATCGTGAATACAGAGAACATAGTGAATATAGAGAATATAGAGAATATAGAGAATATAGATAATATAGAGAATATAGAGAATATAGTGAATATAGAGAATATAGAGAATATACTGAATATAGAGAATATAGTGAATATAGATAATACAGTGAATATCGTGAATATAGAGAATAGAGTGAAAACAGAGAATATAGAGAATGTAGTGAATATCGTGAATATAGAGAACATCGAGAATATAGAGAACATAGAGAATATACTGAATATAGAGAATATAGAGAATATAGTGAATATAGAGAATATAGAGACTATAGTGAATATAGAGGATATAGATAATATAGAGAATATAGAGAATATAGTGAATATAGAGAATATAGTGAATACAGAGGATGTAGAGAATATAGTGAATATAGAGAATATAGTGAATACAGAGGATATAGATAATATAGAGAATATAGAGAATATAGTGAATACAGATAATATAGTGAATATAGATAATATAGATAATATAGATAATATAGAGAATATAGAGAATATAGTGAATATAGAGAATATAGTGAATATAGAGAATATAGTGAATATAGAGAATATAGAGAATATACTGAATATAGAGAATATAGAGAATATAGTGAATATAGATAATATAGAGAATATAGTGAACATAGAGAATATACTGAATATAGAGAATATAGAGAATATAGTGAATATAGAGAATATAGTGAATATAGATAATATAGAGAATATAGAGAATATAGTGAATATAGAGAATATACTGAATATAGAGAATATAGAAAATATAGTGAATATAGAGAATATAGAGAATATACTGAATATAGAGAATATAGAGAATAAAGTGAATATGGAGAATATACTGAATATAGAGAATATAGTAAATATAGAGAATATAGTGAATATCGATAATATACTCAATATAGAGAATATAGATAATATAGTGAATATAGAGAATACAGAGAATATCGTGAATATAGTGAATATAGAGAATATACTGAATATAGAGAATATAGAGAATAAAGTGAATATAGAGAATATACTGAATATAGAGAATATCGTGAATATAGAGGATATAGATAATATAGTGAATACAGATAATATAGAGAATATAGTGAATATAGATAATATAGTGAATATAGAGAATACAGAGAATATCGTGAATATTGTGAATATAGAGAATATAGAGAATATAGAGAATATAGTGAATATAGATAATATAGAGAATATAGTGAATAAAGAGAATATAGAGAATAAAGTGAATATGGATAACATGGTGAATATAGATAACATAGTGAATATAGTGAATATAGATCTGTGGTGGTGGGCGTGGGTGGCTCAGCTGTGGAGGGGGCGGAGTGTGGGAGTGGTTCGGGGAACGGTGCCGGTAAGGGACTTAATTAGGCGCAGCTGGAAGGGATCCTGATTGTCACTCACGGCTGTATTTAATCCCACAGTAGAGACTGAGGCGAAAAACGGACAGGACGGAAAGGTCCTGCGGAGTGTGCTCGGAGGCGAGGCAGGAGAGCACCTATTTACAACAATAAAGAACGATTGAAACCGTCATTCCACCGTGTGCTGGCATCATTGTGCTCCCCAGACCCACCGGGTAGCAGAGAACCTGCTACAAGATCATACAGTGAATATCGATAATATGGTGAATATAGATAATATGGTGACTATAGATAATATGGTGAATATAGAGGATATAGATAATATAGTGAATATAGATAATACAGTGAATATAGAGAATATAGTGAATATAGAGGATATATATAATACAGTGAATGTAGAGAATATAGTGAATATAGAGGATATAGATAATACAGTGAATATAGTGAATAGTGAATATAGATAATATAGTGAATATAGATAATACAGTGAATATAGAGAATACAGTGAATATAGTGAATATAGATAATATAGTGAATATAGTGAATATAGATAATACAGTGAATATAGTGAATATAGTGAATATCGTGGATATAGATAATATCGTGAATATAGATAATATAGTGAATATAGTGAATATCGTGAATATAGTGAATACAGAGAATATACTGAATATAGTGGATATTGAGAATACAGTGAATATAGTGAATACAGAGAATATACTGAATATAGTGAATATTGAGAATACAGTGAATATAGTGAATATAGAGAATTCACGGCAAGTGAGTGGGCGCGTTGATGACGTTTCTATTAATTTGATATATTGTCATTTAGCCGGCAGAAAAACGGAAGAAAACAAACGTCCGAGGGAGAAGAGTCTTTTACACGAAGACGCAGACCAAAATGTCTAACTGGAGAGACGACGAGATTCAGGAACTTAGAAATTCAAGGAGCGGTTGTTTATGTCCAAATTACCCACCGGCATGACCACATGACCTCGGTGTCATACAAGTCATCCCCCTGTCGAAAGCAAACCGGGTATTTACCAGTAGGTGTGAACGTGTCTGACTACTTAACATCCTTGCAGAGGACAGCAAAAAGTACAAATGCTCTAACTTTGGATGGTAATGCCGTTCCCGTTATTCTCTACCGTCCAGCTCTTGTCAACTAAAACGTTATTCGGTTCGACGTCTGCCTGATTCCATGTGAATGCAGCGTTAGAGGAGTGAAATCGATGTAGAACCTGTAACAAGGGAAAGTCTGGTGGAAAAGCCACTTAAAGGATGGATTTAGCTGGTTATTGTTCTGCCCATCGACTAATCCTCGAATCAACTACTTGTTTCAGCTCTACTGGACTGCATTTCATCATTTCACTGATGGTGACTGTCCAAGATTGTGTTCGGACCAACTTCCGTGCGTTTGAATGGAGCCAGTGTGAGGAGGTGGCAAAACAATGCAATGTCATCCTCTTCATCAAATGTTTCTGAAGGAATGAGTCCTCTTAGAAGGTCTCGTCTCTATGATGCCATTATGACAGGAAGCCATTAAAGGGAAAGAACAGGGACGTGTACAGAGCACAGTGAACCAAGAACAAACAGCAGAGCAATGGTCGGATGAACGCAATCAAACAATGCAGTCTCTACAGGTGGAGGTCAGTGTGGAGCAATGACACCGCAGCTCATGGTGGTGTGAAGGGCGAGTTACACATCTGCTGGATATCGTGACGATTGACAACACGAACGGGAAATGTGTCGTAACAACCCTGTCTCCTGCAAAATGGCTCTCTCGTACAACTTAACTGGATCGTTATTAATGTTTAGAGAGAAACGGATTTCCGGATTGCAGTCGCAGTTCTGAACACGTATTTAACGTTGTGCATTGAAACAAAACAAAAACACAGCAAAACTCCTCGATTGAGTTTAAAATAAGTGTGTTTGCTACGTTATTTAAGTCATTTAAGTCTGTAAATTAAAATCGGTCAACATCGACTTTTAGTTTCACATTGGACATGAACAGTGGTCTCCTTGGTGGCAGTCCTGTGTTTGTTTGATGCCTCCATCCAACGCGACCTCCCACCATGCAGATCTTCTACAGATTTTGATTAGAAATGTATGTGACACGTCACAAACATACGGAATCCTAGAGACAATATATATATGTTTCCTAGGGGTGGGAATCACCAGAGGTGATACGATATTATCACGATACTTAGGTCACGATACTGCGATATTATCACGATACTGCGATATTCTGAGTATTGCGTTAACATATATTGCGATTTATTACTTTTTTCAACTTCAAATGATGTCCCCAAAGGAAAACTGTGTCAACATGTTTTATCGAATAAGTTAAAGTTTACAGTCTGTTCATCTCACTTCAAATCATTTTTATTGCAGCAGAATATGATTGTCAAGCAGACAGACTGACCAACAATGTCATAAATGTTGCATGAACCTGACAAACCGAACTGTTTGTATTACTACATAGTCCAACTGAACTCAATGCGAACGTGTGGACTCAGTATATGAACTATAACTTATATAAGTAGGATATTAGAGTTATATAACTCAGTATAACTTGTGATGCGTGGACGTGGAGGCAGAGAGACAGTGATGCGCTGCACTCTCCCCATGAGCCGGCTACTGTTGGCAGGTTTAACCCCGTTGTGAGGCCAGATTGAGCGTTTGAGCGAAACACTTCACATGCAGGAATCCCGCTAACTGAACGGCAACACCCACGTTAGAAGCCTTGTTACAACCACCAGGTTCTTGTCGTTAATCCCTCATCTTGTGCTGCATTTAGCAGCAGGTCTGTCATGTTTGCCCCGCTGTGACTTACGTGTACTGCTCTAGTTTGGAGAACGAGAGACAGCAGTCGCCAGTCCTCTGAGATGTTGTGCTGTTATAGTCACATAGGAATCCACTGTGCTTGACGTCCACGCATCGCAAGTTAATGCAACTCTTTCTGCTGTACTCAAAGACTCCTCACCAGAAAACAACTCAGCACCATCTAGTGGACTGAAACAGCAATTGATTTGATTTTTCTAGGAATTCTTTTTTTTAATAGTTTACATAATAAAAGATTGATACTTGGTGTCCGTGTACCGATACAATATCACCACGCAAAATATCGCGATACTATGCTATATCGAAAAATGATTGATAATGCAGTTTGGCTGAATGGGAACCATCGACTGTATGTAAGAGGTGGACGCAGTCGTCATGACGTCACCCATTGGTTTGTGGACTGCGGTTTTAAAACCTCAGGGTCGGCACTTTGGCCGTCGCCATCTTGGATTTTGGCCATTTCTTTGCAACCAGTGAATGGAAGTGACCATATTTGGAAAGCGGAAGAGTGACGAATCAAGCCACCTGTCAGTCACAAGGTAGCCCCGCCCTACGGCATACCCTGCTTTGTGGTCTATTTGACTCTAAATGGGACCATAATGTATTCATTAAACATCATACTATATTGAAGAATACTTGAAACTAGACCATAGACCAGCGGTTCCCAAACTTTTTAGGCCGCGCACCCCCTTCTACATCCCGACCGGGTTCGCGCACCCCCCCCCCTTAATAAAACAAAAAAAAAAGAAGCAGCAGAGCCTTTTAAGCCTTCATAGCCGCATAAGAATCGGACCAATGAGAGAACAGTTTGCTCGCGCGTGGCATTTGTTTACAATATTTAGTCCGCTGTTACATGTTGCAGTGTGAACACAAACCGAACAAAGGAGCAACTGCAACAAAGCAAACGAACTGAAGGTGTGAAAACGCCCTGAAACACTGCAACAAAGTTTCAATAACTTTCAGTGACACAAGGCGTCACTTTTAAAGAGCAATACGGATGCGAGGACACGCACAGGCTCAGAGGCAGATTATCACATTTAATTTACAATTAATGAGCGACTAATGTAGCCAGGATGTCTTCGGACAAAGCATCGATGCGGCGACACAGTGTTGTTGGACACCGGGATCATGTCCAACTTTTTTGCTTCTTTCTCCCCAATCATACATTCCACCATCTCTCTGGCAGCTGGCAAGCTCACGTCTTCAGTGATTGTGTGCGGTAGCCCCTTTCTCGCTATTCTGTAACCAGATATGAAGCCCGTAGTGCGTCATTTATAGACCCAACACATGAATGAGACTCCAGTTGTTTTTGGCTGTTTTGTAACTCCTCCAATTTGGATATAAACAATGTAAGGGGCTTTTGACTTGCACTGGCATGCTTGGTGTTCAGGTGGCGACGTAAATAAGAGCTTCAGACTGTTAGCCAGAACCTCACTGCACACCACGCACTGTGGCTTTGGGGAATCTGCGTTGGCAATCCAAGTGAAGCCCAGACACAGATACTTTTCATCATATTTCCTCTTTTTTTCCCAGTCTGATGCTCACTCTCGTTTCCTCTTTTTTCACCTTGACTCCGCGATGGGCCAATGTGCTCCTGATTTGTCTGTGCTATCCCTTCCTCCTTTTCAGTCTCCTCCGTCTCATCTTCCTCTGACTCTGGCTCGATTTCTTCTCCCGGTCTCTCCCCAACGCACCTCTCCGTTCCCCTCGCCTCCGATTCCTCTCTCTCTCTCTGTCTCTCTCTCGCTCCTCTTTTACGACTGATGGCTTCAGATGTCCCACCTGACAGTTTCCCCGATTTCAGCCAGTTTAGCATATTTGCATGAATGTTGCTGAATGCATGAAGTTCGCTGTTAGCTGATGTTAGCTGCACAAGCTAGGCTGGCTAGTGTGTACGACTGGCGGCAGGTGGCAAGTCTGCCAGAAGGAGCTCAAGTGCATTTATTAAATTGTACGTTTTTAATTTTAAATGTTAAAGGGAATTTTTATAATTCATGTTTTTATTTTGTGAAAAATCCCACTTTTTAAATTAATATTACATTTTTTTTTAATATTTAATATTATTACACCATCAGACCGCCATTACACTTTTCCTCTCGCGCACCCCCTAGAGGCAGCTCGCGCACCCCCAGGGGTGCACCACACTTTGGGAATCCCTGCCATAGACCATAGGCCAGTGGAGAGAATGCGAGTTACGGTCAGGAAACGTCATTTTTAAAACTTCATGTCACTCATTGCAAGCTGTCAGCTCAGAAGAAGTCCTGTATTCCTATTGTGCAGAGCGTGCTCCACCATCTCCGTGCGCTTGACCATCGGAGGTAAAACTCCATCTGACAGATAATTGACAGAAATATTCTGTCCTGTCAAGTGTCTTCTTATGCTTGAATGCAACGTGTCA
The DNA here is from genome assembly GCF_949748355.1 of Melanostigma gelatinosum. NCBI lineage: Eukaryota > Metazoa > Chordata > Actinopteri > Perciformes > Zoarcidae > Melanostigma > Melanostigma gelatinosum. Next base: position 29,262,863 of record NC_136639.1, read on the forward strand.
GTATATGCAATAGTGGCATCACTGCAAACATGGAAGCATTTCAATCTGCTAAACGGGACCTCCTGTCAAGTAAACGACAGCAAAATAGGGCAACAGGAAGTAACAATAAAAATACATTTGAGCGTACTATAAAACTCTTTTTCCCTCAAAGTGTGTTTCCGATGATCAGCGAGGTGAAATGACTGTTTGTCTGGTGATAATAATTGTATGTTTCGTATGTTATTAAATCGTGATAGTTCTCCTCCATTGGCAGCGTATTGAAGTGTTGTTTATTCGTATTTGGGTGTTGCATTGTGGTGTTATGGGACTTTTGTGCTTCATGGATTTGATATTTTTCTGGTTGATTTAAAGTCACTTCACCCAAATTACTAAAAAACATCTTCCTGAATCAGTGAACTCTGGTACATCTATCCATGACAACGGTGTGATTCATCTGACCAGATTTGGAGAGATTTGCCTCAGCCAAGAGCAACCTGCAATCACTACCATCAGCATACCATAGTTCCATAAAGTGTTGAAAAAAACGCCATCATTGAACGAATAGTATCCAAATAGTTCAATGTTGTTTGAGTGAGATCCCCGTGTTACACTCATATGACAGCAATGTGTCTGCATTCGTGACAGTGAGCTGCTGCTCACTGTCGTAATGTGGCGTCATGGTTGGTTGCTGGAGTTGATAAATGAAGCTGCCACATTAGCATGACAGCTCTCCCTGAGGGCCTGGATGGATGGACAACGATTACCAATAGCATACTGGAGAACGCCGTCTGCCGCCTCTAATGGAGGGAAACGCCGCGACATTACAGCTTTCTGCAGTTGACCCTTCGCTAAGCCCACACTGTCACTAACTGCACTCCGTGGAGAAATATTATCCAGTCTTTGGAAAAACAAACAAGGCAGACAGAAGGATCTACAATATGGGATTGAAGTCAAAGTGATTCAGCAACAAAAACAAGTTAACAAGATAGAAGCTAAAGCTACGATCACAGTGTGAACGTGAACCACCACATCACCTTGTGATCCAGACAGAAGACCATGAAATTAACATGGAACAACAATGTTCCTGTAAATCCAGGGAGGTCTTTATTCCCTGTTTCAATCATTAAAATACATTCAGTATACCTTCAGCAGCTAGCTTCAATTATCAACAGAATGCACCTGTGAAAACACCTGTAACCAATTCGATTAGTTAGAAAGCTCGAGCACTATAACTATGATTACAGTGTGCACAACAATGGAGGACCATGGGAGTGAGTGGGAGAGGTAGGAATTGTGTCTTTCACTGCTATGACAATGAACACATTGCTTTTGTCTTCATACTCATCATTTACAGCATGCTACAATTGAACATGTCAAAGACAAAGAATAGTGTTTCATACTTAGTACATCAGTAGCAGTTAGCATTGGTGCTTATGTGTAAAGTTGTGATGCAGAATTCTTAAAAGAGTTGATATGACATGTTTGCTTTTGCAAGAGATGTTTGGTATTTTGTACTCTGTAGAACAAGCTTGAGTTACTGTGTTATCCCTTCAGATATCTCATCCATACACCGGAGCAGATACACTGGCCAGCGACCAGTACGTCTCCTGCATGAACATCTCAAGGATCATGCAAATCAGCTCTCAGTCATTTGCCTGTGAATTTGCTTTGCTTCTGTAACACAATGAGCAGCCTGCGTCAGACGCTGCCTCCATCTTAACGGATGAACGTCATTACACATGTTGACTATTTCTTTAACTTTGCTTAAAGCAGAGGAG
>NC_136639.1:29269619-29277119 GCF_949748355.1 Melanostigma gelatinosum
ATGACTTCTGGTTTCACACGGGAAGAACAACGGTCTCCTGGGTGAAAGTCCCCGACCCACCCACCTCCCTACGCTGACTTAATACCACATCAGCTGGCGATGCGAGCTGCAGCACGTTGCTGTCCATGGATGCAGCTCCGACAGGTGACCGGCCGTATGCAGCGTGGTCCGATGGAGCGACGAGTCAAAGAGACAGAAGGTTGTAAACACGGTTTTTCATCCAATAGGTCAATTTCAAATGCGTTACTTCGAATCATGGATTAGAATACGTTTTTTAATTACAAGTGATGCAAATTGTTTGTGTTTGCTCTCAACCATCAGTGCGTAGTATCAGCATCACTTAAACATGAGCAGTGGAATGTCTCCGGCGTGGTCTCCCCTCAGAGCTCCTGCTCAAACCCGACCCCTCGACCCTCGACTGACGAGGTGAAGGCCGCTACACCGCTGCTATCGCAACACGAGCAGAACGTCAGCAGCAGCGATGCGCGGCCATCCAGAAGCCGACGCGCACGTGCATTCGATCGAGAGATAGCGCGTCGTCATGACGATTCTTGAGGGCCTCCCCCAACAATGGCCGGATGGAAAAAGCCCGTCAGGGACGGCAGCGCTGAGGCAATGTTTGCCCAGCGGCCGGGGCTCGTAAACAGGGGTGGGGGGGCTTTTGCAAGCAGCTGTAGAAATTCCAGGCTGCTGCGATTAAAAAGTAACACCCACATTGGGGGGGGGGGGGGGGGGTGTTCGAATGAAAAGAAAAGAGACATTTGCTGTGAAAACAAGTGCGTCTCAGCGGCACATTGAGGCGAAGCTCACGTATCAGAATACAGAATGAAAAAAGTCATAAGCTCGACACAGGAACCGGCGTGTGTGAAGTGCGCGTGCGTGTGTGCATGCGCGTGCGTGGGGGATTACATTGTTTTTGACTGAATTTAAAATACGAGCAGCTACTGATCCACCAGAGAGCTTAAAGAGCAGCTGCAATATCCAACTGTTTACAACAACACGCAGCAGTGGAGCACATTATATTTATAAAACTACATTTTCATAAGTGTGAAACTCTCTTCATGACTGCCTCGAGTCTTAACTGTGAGTCCTTCGTTGTATCTACTGTCTGTATAAAATATGCTCCAAAGAATACTTCTGCATATAATACTCAAATATAACGCACAAGTCTTTGATCACAGACCGCAATTGTTTCTGAGTATCAACAAGAGTCAAAAGTGCAAATATAAAGTCTGCATGGAATACTTGGAGACATTCTTGGTCTGATTACTTGTTCCCTGATCGGGGAGTCTTTCATTAGAAAGAGGAAGGAGTTCCTCTACTACTCACATGTATCAGCTATTGTATGTACATGATGGTATCTCTGTTGCTTTGCCCTGTGTATCTGTTCCTGTCTTCTCTCTGTGTAGAAGTGGGTAGGACACAGGGCCGCTCTGCCAAACAGGACCACGCGGTCAGGGCCGGGGCTCGCTGGACACGGCTGTTCAAATGCAACATTTGTGATGAAGAAAATTGCCAAAAGACACGCAGTGAGTCTGGGGTTTTGGGGGCCCGCGGGGAGGTGGGGGGGCATTCCCCTATAGCTGGTACTAGCACTGCAATGAAGACTTGACCAGGCCCTTACGGAGATCCAGCCATGCCAGCTTGGCTGAACCAGACAACACACACGCACTGCAGATGCTCCCTTCCCTCAATCACTTCTTGTGTTCCCCCTCCCCCACCGACGGCGCCACCTGGTCAGGTTTAAAAGAAGAAAAGAATCGTGGTTTGGGTTAAAGAACTACGTGTGTTAATTTACTTTTTCCGTCACCGACGTAATTTACCACAACTCAACGTTGACGTTTGGCTTCCTACAGGACATAAACACCGGCCTCCTGGGTGAAAGTCCAGGGTTGGCCAACCATCCACCCTGACCTCCTCTCTACACGGACTTTGTTAAAACGTCTTTCTGTTGAACCTGGAATCTGTGTGTCCACCACAACAACACATCCGAACTGACTTTATGGCTGAATTTATGTGCACAGTTAGTTTTTTGGAGCATTCATGCTTTTTGGATTTTGGATCCAACACTATGCGCTATGGCAGTGCCAAGGAAACCCACAACGTCTTGGAAGAAGAGCTCGACCGATGTCTATTGGCCAGTTTTGGTACATCGTAGATGATAGACTGATACGTAGCAACACATGTCAGTACACAAATCACAAAAGATGTGTTTTAGGTCCTTTAGAAACAGTTTGTCCATCAGAGAGAACACTTGGGTGGGTAACAGTCGAGAAGCTGGCAAGAGTTTAAAAAAAGAATCATCCAACTGAATAACCCAGCCCAGTGTTGCCAACTCTTTTCTCATCTAAAGAACTCGCTCCAAAGGTTGCAGACTTGGCGACTGTCTCGCTAGATTTAACAACACTGACTCCAAAGTCACTCCCCCAAAGATGCATCATGATGAAAGTAATTGGAGATAAAACTGAGCTGAATTTCAGGAGCAGGACCACACCTCAGCCACTCGCCCACTTCCGGCCACACTCCTATAAATACCTACCCACTCTAAGCCTCGGCACACTCGAGTTTTCTGCACTCGCAACCGGAACACTACGGCAACCGGAACACCACGGCAACGGGAACACCACGCAGAGGACGCCACCAACCGCCATCGAGAGGGTCCGGGCAGCCAAACCCGCAATCTCCACCTCGCCGACCAGCTGCATCCACCCGCCAGGATCTGACAATACGAAGAGATCTGACAATACGAAGAGTCGGACTCACGGCCGTCCTCCCGTTACTCACATCTCGGCGGCAGAGGGAGACCCGCTACCTCTTGACGTAGACAACGGAAACGTAAATCCAGCTCTCTCCTTCTTCGCTCGCTCCAGACCCAGCTCGGGAACGAGCCTCCGACGACTCTGGCTGCCCGGCATGCAGCGCTCAAAGACGCCGCCCACGCTCACGCTCCGGCCAGGTCCCCCATCGAAGACTCACCAGCCGATCGAAGACGCGCCAGCTGATCTCCAACTCGACCACAGTCCGCCTGCTAAGAGCATCGACGCAACAAGCAAACCGTGCCAACTCCTCACAACTTTTCCAAAGTCATGTTAGGGAAAAACAAAGAAACACAACGTACATAAATGCAAACACTCCGGCGCGACGCCAACGACCGCGACGCCAACGACCGCGACGCCAACGACCGCGACGCCAACGACCGTGACGCCACCACGCACCCCGAGGCTCCGCCCCCCAACCCACAAGTTCCGGGTTGCCAGGTCGCAGCGCCTCACATCTCATCCTCCTCCACCACCAAAAAGAAAAAGAGAGAAGAAAGGGAAAAGAAAGAGTCGACGCAACAAAGCAAACCGTGCCAACTCCTCACAAACTTTCCCCAAGTCACGTCAGGCACAGGGTTGCCAGGTCTTCTTTCCTCCGTCCCCCTCCCCTATCCTGCTTTTCCTATGCAGATTCCTGGCACCGGGTTGCCAGGTCTTCTTGCCTCTGTCCCCCTCTCTAAGTCCTGGCACCGGGTTGCCAGGTTCCCTCTCCTCTGTCCCCCTCCCCTACCCCGCTTTCCTACTACGCATACTCTTCCCACTAGGCAGATTCCTGGCACCGGGTTGCCAGGTCTTCTTGCCTCTGCCCCCCTCTCTAAGCTGTCCCCTCTCTCTAAGCGCAACAACGCAACCACTGAACGCAACAACGCAACAACGAACCGCAGCAAGCAACAACGAATCGCAGAGAGAGAGATAAAGAAGAGGAAAGAAGGAAGAGAGAAAACAGAGAAGAGAAAGAAAATGAAGAAGAAAGAGAGAGAAAGAGAATGGGAAAATAAAAAAAAAGCTTCCAGCGATGGACCCACACAATTGACCAACAACGAAGCCGCTCCCTCTGCCGTATTTTGGGGGGTTTCCACGACGGACGACATTGCCGTAGACCAGCCTCGGATCTTGCAAGCAGATGCCAAGTCGCTTCCCCTCATGCTTTGAAATCGGACCAATAGTAGCCACAGCCATCTTGCCGACCAGCGCACAGGCTTATTTTGGGGGTCTGCAAGGCCCGGGAGCCGCAGTGGATCCGCAGCTAAGCCTCTCCCAAACCGCACCAGGCCAAATCTCCATCAACCATTCCTCAACACTCCAAACAACCGACGAAGGCTCGCTCCGGCCGAGGTGGGGGCCTAAGCTAGTGAAAGATGGAATGGCTGATATTAGTGAGTATTAGTAGCCTGGAGAACAGACGATGAGAGCACGGGCAGGCAGCCCCGAGATGACTGGACGGGCTTATTAGAGTCCTGAGACCGCTCAGATGCCAGATTTAAATCTCAACAAATATAACACGAAATATTTCTACTACCCAGCGTAGCTTACACTTTAATTCAGATGGAAAAAAATAAAACAAAAGATTTAAATAAAAACACGTGTAGGGAGGTGAATTTAGTGGGGCTTCCACAAAAATAATATATGTGTATGAGGGTCATTGACAAATAAGGCTTCTAAAAAGGTCATTTAAAAAATGATCTTCAAAATGGATGTAATGCATATTTTTGTGTCTGGAACAATGTGGTGAAACAAGTCTAAGTTGTGAACCAACTTTTCATAGTGTTTTAAATTGTTTTTAACAGTATTTTTTAACTTCACAGCTAAAAAATGTCAGGTGGCGCAACCACATATTTATAAATAAAATATATATTTCCCAAATATTTATTCAAACTGAAATTTGAAGTATCCCTTAGAGCAGCGGTTCCCAAACTTTTTGGGCCGCGCACCCCCTTCTACATCCCGACCGGGTTCGCGCACCCCCCCCCCCCCTTAATAAAAAAAAAAGAAGCAACAGAGCCTAAAAATAAAATCGGACCAATGAGAGAACAGTTTGCTCGCGCGTGGTGTTTGTTTACAATATTTAGTCCGCTGTTACATGTTGCAGTGTGAACACAAACTGAACAAAGGAGCAACTGCAACATTGTATCATATTAATCCCTGAATCAGAACAAACAAACTGAAGGTGTGAAAACGCCCTGAAACACTGCAACAAAGTTCCAATAACTTTCAGTGACACAAGGCGTCACTTTTAAAGAGCAATACGGATGCGAGCACACACGCACAGGCTCAGAGGCAGATTATCACATTTAATTTACAATTAATGAGCGACTAATGTAGCCAGGATGTCTTCGGACAAAGCATCGATGCGGCGACACAGTGTTGTTGGACACCGGGATCATGTCCAACTTTTTTGCTTCTTTCTCCCCAATCATACATTCCACCATCTCTCTGGCAGCTGGCAAGCTCACGTCTTCGGCGATTGTGTGCGGTAGCCCCTTTCTCGCTATTCTGTACCCAGATATGAAGCCCGTAGTGCGTCATTTATAGACCCAACACATGAATGAGACTCCAGTTGTTTTTGGCTGTTTTGTAACTCCTCCAATTTGGATATAAACAATGTAAGGGGCTTTTGACTTGCACTGGCATGCTTGGTGTTCAGGTGGCGACGTAAATAAGAGCTTCAGACTGTTAGCCAGAACCTCACTGCACACCACGCACTGTGGCTTTGGGGAATCTGCGTTGCCAATCCAAGTGAAGCCCAGACACAGATACTTTTCATCATATTTCCTCTTGTTTTCCCAGTCTGATGCTCTCTCTCGTTTCCTCTTTTTTCACCTTGACTCCGCGATGGGCCGATGTGCTCCCGATTTGTCTGTGCTATCCCTTCCTCCTTTTCGGTCTCCTCCGTCTCATCTTCCTCTGACTCTGGCTCGATTTCTTCTCCCGGTCTCTCCCCAACGCACCTCTCCGTTCCCCTCGCCTCCGATTCCTCTCTCTCTCTCTCTCCCTCTCTCTCCCTCTCCTCTTTTACGACTGATGGCTTCAGATGTCCCACCTGACAGTTTCCCCGATTTCAGCCAGTTTAGCATATTTGCATGAATGTTGCTGAATGCATGAAGTTCGCTGTTAGCTGACGTTAGCTGCACAAGCTAGGCTGGCTAGTGTGTACGACTGGCGGCAAGACTGCCGGAAGGAGCTCAAGTGCATTTATTAAATTGTACGTTTTTAATTTTAAATCTTACAAAGGGAATTTTTATAATTCATGTTTTTATTTTGTGAAAAATCCACATTTTTTTTAATATTTAATATTATTACACCATCAGACCACCATTACACTTTTCCTCTCGTGCACCCCCTAGAGCAGGGGTCTCTAACTGGCGGACCTCGGTCCGGATCCGGAACCAGACGCAGTTGCATCCGGACCCAGGACCTAAAATCGATATTTCGGAATCACACATATTAGGCAGCGAGTTTTTACTTTTAAGCGGCGCATCTTATACAGCCGTTACGGTACTTGTTCAGCGGTGCAGGAGACACCGACCAATGCGTTGTAAATCACATCACGTGATGCAGCAGTTTCCTGACTGAGCGAGGTTTTCACACCGTGACACACGGGGGAGAGACGAGGAAACAGAAACAAGAGCAGGAAAACTGAGCTAATCAGAGAGGTTATCTCACATGACGTTCTCCAAAAAGAGAAACGTGTTCAGAGAGAATATTATTTATAAGCATGAATGAACAGACTCTTCTATGTTAATTCTTCCCGCAGGCAGTTAAATCCAGCATGTCTCATATGTTCAGAAACCGTAACTATTGATAAAAGCAGCAAATGAAGCGCACTACGAGACAAAGCACAACTCCTTTAAACAAACGTACCCACTCACATCTGAATGAAGACACAGAAAATAAACCTAAGAGCCCAAACTGATCAGAAGCCTAACGCATGAATTCACTGTCCAACAATGATGTTACAGAGAGAACAGAGCTGAAACAAGTGGTTTAATAAACACAGATTAAGTCCTGCTCACTGATTTATCTTTTTGGAAGACAAAAATATTATATTGTGACTTTTTTATTGACATCACTTCACACTTGTGAATGAATGAAGTGAATTTAAAGCTGCAGGACAATTCAGTGAAATTCATTTTTCTAAAATGAATTACTTTATTTTAAGGTGCACATTTTTCAAAAGCTTTCTGTTTTGTCAGTTATTCTTTAATCCAGCTCTTATTGTACTTGAAATGAGAAGAACATTTATTTATGTATTTCTATGTATTATTTATAATCCATCCAGTTAAATTTAAAAACTGAGAATAATAATTGTTAAAATATAATTGATGTGTACTTTCTTTATTTCATTTGACAGTTGTTGACTACACAGAGACGTTGTTACTACTAGACTTCTTCAATATATATATAATATATATTAATATATAATATATATATATATATATATATATATATAATATATATATATATTATATATATATATATATATATATATATATAATATATATTAATATATAATATATATGTATATATAATATATATTATATATATATATATATAATATATATTAATATATTATATATATATATGTATATATAATATATGTTAATATATTATATATATATATATATATACATATATATATATATGGCACTAAATAGCGTGAGTTAGATATTATTGTAATGTT
>NC_136639.1:29284619-29304619 GCF_949748355.1 Melanostigma gelatinosum
CGAGATGGCGACCCCGGCGGCCAGGGCGCCGCGCATCGCCGCCTGGTAGTGGCGGAAAGCCAGCGCCTGCTGGTGTATCTGGGACTCCACCATGGAGCGGAGGTCTTTCTCCGTCTCCGCCTGCCGGAGCTTCTCCTCCAGGGCCAGCCGCGCCGCCTGTTGCCGCTGCAGGTTCTCCATGACGGCTTCAAGCTTCATGCCGCCGCCGGCGGGCTGCTGCTGGTGGGACTGGGCGCCGGGGAACGGGCTGTGAGAGGAGGCGGAGGGAGCCTGGAGGGGAAGGCTGCCGGCGGACGAGAACGAGCCTTGCTGCAAGGGGAGCGAGGGATGGGTCATGATTATCACCGGCACGGTATACCATTAAACACACGCTTTGACAATTCGCCTCATTACACACACACTCGTGTCTGACTAGCGCTGTATGGATTCAATGTCTTCAAATGGAGCAACACGCTAACGTGACAAACTTGCACTAAATGGCTAAAACACTGTTAAACTGTCCGAATACGAAGTTTCTGGTGCGTGACATTGTGAGTAAAACGTTAAAAGCGTTTATGAAAGCGACCAGCTGGACTGTGAAGAAGTTAAGTCACGTTACCAGCGCAGATGTAGTTGCTGTACTTGCGTTATCAACCATGCTGCTCTCCGTCAAGATGCGCCCAAAGATGTGAACCGGATCACGCGAGTCTTGCTTCAGTGCTGGTAACGCTCCGCACTCAACATGCAGACATGTAGGGCTCGATAGCTGCGGAATGAACCACGTTACAATGTGTCGGTGTCTCCGGTGTTGGACGGTGGAGCCCCCGCGCTGCTTCGGCAACAAGTGGCAACTGTAGTGAGAATGACCTGTGGAGGCAGAGATCAGCCCCCCCCCCCCCCAACACGGGGGGGGGGGGGGGGGGCTCAGCCTCCGCTGCTCACACATGCTGCTCTGGTAGAAAGTTGACGAGACCTCACTGCGAGTTAAACAATAAATAGTAAAACAAATGAATTAATTAATAAATAATAATGATAAATAATACTATTATTCTTATTAACATCTTCAGAAATTCAGGGACACTCAATGCATGATAAACATATTTATAATAAATTAGCACATGCATATAGCACTGTATAATTATAGTTATAAGCACTCATAGACATTCATAATGCTTTATAATCAAATCTACAATCAAGCATTTTATTTTTATTTATAAGGTCAAGTATCATTTCTGGTCACACACTGAATTTTTTTTTGCAGTTATCATAATTCCCACAGTTGTAATACATTATAATCTTTACATAATGCATCATAATCACTTTTATAATGCAGACTGTTGTGATTGTAAGTTACTGTTCGTGCTCGTTGTTTGCTTGAAGTGAACATTCATTTGACAACACGAGCGTTCTTCTTGCATAGATTTAACGATTATTTCTTTCTTACAACTATGGGATGAATACAACTCTTTGATCCTTTATGAGCGAGTGCAATATGTAGCATATAAGTATGTTTATTATGCATTAAGGCATAGAAAGTGCGTTTTACAGACTGATGTGCACTGTCGTCTGTGTGTTCATTTTGATCGGCATGATACTTAAAGATGATAAACTCTGTTTCTGACTAATCCTGCAGGAGAAATGGCAGGAATTCAAAAATGTTCAGAGGGATTTATGAAGATGTTTCTTATCTTAAATTAATGCAGCTACTTTATCACACTGATGCAAAAATCATATAAAATTTCAATATTGGCATAAGGCAGTCCCCGACTCATTGATTTGCAGCATTGAGCACAATGCTCTGCTACACCAGGAGATACCAGCAGGTAACACCAGCTCTGTGTGAAACCTACAGGTCATGGCACCCGTATGGTCACTTGGTGGTTCATGAGCGCATCTTGACCTCGGAGGGCACAGAGACGCCTCACGTCACGTCTCAGACACGAGACTCCACCCGCTGCCGTACAGCTCTGCTGCTGCAGGTGAAGAAGGACACCTGTCTGTCACACAGACATGAGACTCCACCCGCTGCCGTACAGCTCTGCTGCTGCAGGTGCATCCTGACAGAAATATCTCATCCAATGTGCTCAGCTCCGGCTGGGTATTACCGTAAAACTAAAATAAATGTAGAAAAGCGTACGGCCTTCCAACCTGGGCCGTAAAGAAGAACTCACAATAACTTAATGTACGCACCGCGTCTACTTCCTGTTGTCCGTGCTAAAAAGCTTCCCGCCAGAGCATCCAAGTAGGCTGTCTGCGGTTCCACAGGACGACGTGACACGCCTCTCCAAAAGGTGCAGTTCAGTTGCGTTTAGGCGCCAAAACTACCCGGTTCGGTTTAGCCAAACATCAAGGTTTGAGCCAAAATATGTATGTGACTCCCGGAAGTTATCTCAGGGGGCGTGTCGTGTAGGAAAGTGGGCGTGTCTGGAAGCCTGCAAGACCCTTCTGAAACAGCAGTTGATTGACAGCTTGGCCCTTAAAGGCAATAAGGAAAAAGCCAAATCACTGACGAAATAAAAGGATGAAAAATAACGTATGTCTTTAAAAAAAATATGTCATAAATATACACAAAAATGAATGTACAAATAAATGTGAAAATAATGAAAATGCTTAGACTGTAATTATTCGTTTATCATATATTTGTCTAAATATTTCAGCTTTTATTCATTATTTTCTAATTTCTCTTTATATTTCCACATTTTTATTTACTTAATTATTCTTTTATTTATTCCTCTCAATCTTTACACATTTCTTTATGTACCTACTCTATTCATTCCTCTTTTTATTTACACGTGAGTTTTCTTATTCTTTTACAGATTTATTCTTTAATATTGCTCTCCAATGTTGTTGTGAACCCTAATGTGCGAAGTGAATAACTATCATACTCTCTGTGCATGCCTGCTCTGCAGTGTCAACACAATCTCTAGCAAGCCTACAACTGGCTGCCATTCACCAGTGAGCCTGCCATTAAGCTGGCTGTGATGTCGGATATATCATTTGGCTGAAGCAAATCGATGATCATCAGCAGGTCAGCACTGGTTCTCTCACAGCCAAGCAGCAGTTTGAGCTTCATGTTAAGGCTTCTCCAACACGAACGCGAGGTGTGCTTCTGTTTGACGACTAAAAATAATAAGGATATAGAATCACACAGATCTCTGCTTTCAGCTCTCTCTTTGTTGAGTGCACGACTGAATATTTGTATTTGGTTTCTTTCAGTCTCAGAGAAACAGTCTTCCTCTCCAGTGAAGAGTCATCAGCTCTGGTAGGACATCAGCGATAGGAAGGTCTGGAGAAGCTTTTAATTATCCATCTTTTTCTCGATGCAAATAATGTTATCACAGGACCTCAGTAAAGGCCTCCTGGGGCTGAAGTTCGTTTTCTGCGAGTGTTTCATTGTAAAGTTACTTTAAAAGCAGTGTTTTGGGGTAAAGCAATACCAGTGCTGACTGCAATGACTTGTCTGTCAGTTTGCTGTGCAGTAAAGCACAGAAATATAAGAAATATTGAGGAACAACGGGCTGCTGTCATTCACAGCTTTTCTTAAAATGAAAAGAACCTCGACACGAACAGTTTCAGGGGAGGCTCTGGAAGTAAAAAATATGACATTAGTTATTATATTTGTTATTAAAATGAATGCACATGCGCCAGTGTCTGCTGTGTGCGGTTTGATTAAAGAGATGCAGTTTGGCGTAAATGTTCCGTTTTTCCTGCAGATTCAGAAACGAATAAATGAGCGTACGACGATCCTTTCTAAGTATTTGGTGATGTCTAAAGTGAAACAGTAATATTAGGCTGTCTAGGAGTGTTTGTCATAATCATGATTCCATGGCCATCGAGGAATTGAGAGTAACTAAGCAAGTTCACCCTTTACCAAGCTTTGTCTGTGGGCGTAGCTTTGATAGCTGACAGTTCATCTAATATGTACAGTATATTATATTATATATGTACAGTATATTATATTATATCTGTATAGTATATTATATTATATATGTACAGTATATTATATTATATCTGTATAGTATATTATATTATATATGTACAGTATATTACAGTATATCTGTACAGTATATTATATTATATCTGTACAGTATATTATATTATATATGTACAGTATATTATAGTATATCTGTACAGTATATTATATCTGTACAGTATATTATATTATATATGTACAGTATATTATAGTATATCTGTACAGTATATTATATTATATCTGTACAGTATATTATATTATATATGTACAGTATATTATATTATATATGTACAGTATATTATAGTATATCTGTACAGTATATTATATTATATCTGTACAGTATATTATATTATATATGTACAGTATATTATATTATATCTGTATAGTATATTATATCTGTACAGTATATTATATTATATCTGTACAGTATATTATATTATATATGTACAGTATATTATAGTATATCTGTATAGTATATTATATTATATCTGTACAGTATATTATATTATATATGTACAGTATATTACATTATATCTGTATAGTATATTATAGTATATCTGTACAGTATATTATATTATATCTGTATAGTATATTACATTATATCTGTATAGTATATTACATTATATCTGTATAGTATATTACATTATATCTGTATAGTATATTATATTATATCTGTATAGTATATTACATTATATCTGTATAGTATATTATATTATATCTGTACAGTATATTATATTATATCTGTACAGTATATTATATTATATCTGTACAGTATATTATATTATATATGTACAGTATATTATAGTATATCTGTACAGTATATTATATTATATCTGTACAGTATATTATATTATATATGTACAGTATATTATATTATATCTGTATAGTATATTACATTATATCTGTATAGTATATTACATTATATCTGTATAGTATATTATATTATATCTGTACAGTATATTATATTATATCTGTACAGTATATTATATTATATATGTACAGTATATTATAGTATATCTGTACAGTATATTATATTATATCTGTACAGTATATTATATTATATATGTACAGTATATTATAGTATATCTGTACAGTATATTATAGTATATCTGTACAGTATATTATATCTGTACAGTATATTATATTATATATGTACAGTATATTATATTATATCTGTATAGTATATTACATTATATCTGTATAGTATATTACATTATATCTGTATAGTATATTATATTATATCTGTACAGTATATTATATTATATCTGTACAGTATATTATAGTATATATGTACAGTATATTATAGTATATCTGTACAGTATATTATATTATATCTGTACAGTATATTATATTATATATGTACAGTATATTATATTATATCTGTTTAGTATATTATATTATATCTGTACAGTATATTATATTATATATGTACAGTATATTACATTATATCTGTATAGTATATTATAGTATATCTGTACAGTATATTATATTATATCTGTATAGTATATTACATTATATCTGTATAGTATATTACATTATATCTGTATAGTATATTATATTATATCTGTATAGTATATTACATTATATCTGTACAGTATATTACATTATATCTGTATAGTATATTATATTATATCTGTATAGTATATTACATTATATCTGTATAGTATATTACATTATATCTGTATAATATATTATATTACATCTGTACAGTATATTATATTATATCTGTATAGTATATTATATTATATCTGTATAGTATATTACATTATATCTGTATAGTATATTACATTATATCTGTATAATATATTATATTACATCTGTACAGTATATTACATTATATCTGTATAGTATATTATATTATATCTGTATAGTATATTACATTATATCTGTATAGTATATTACATTATATCTGTATAATATATTATATTACATCTGTACAGTATATTATATTATATCTGTATAGTATATTATATTATATCTGTATAGTATATTATATCTGTACAGTATATTAACTTTAAGCTTTGGAGCAGCCGTGGGCTGCGTGTACACAGTGTGCTGTAGAACAGCGTCACCTAGTGGAGGCTCAGGAGACTTCACTAGAGCGGCTGATGGTCCAGACTGAGTTCCTTCCCGTCACAGTTTTCCAGTGGTGGGCCGTCAGGGCCTGCAAGGCCTTCTCTGCTGGCCTAAACAATCACAAAGTTATATCTATTTTATAATGTAATACATTTTCTTAAATACACTACATGTATTATAATTGATATAAATATTTTCCCATGATCTTATGTTCTCATTGCACAGCTCATGTCTTCCTCAGTTGCTCTGCTTCCAGTGCAGCTTGTTTTAAGTAGAGCTTTTATCCAATCAGATCTCACCTCTGTGTCTCTAGGTAGAACAGAGCCAGAGGCTGCAGACTCTCACGTGCATCCATGTGCACTTTAAGTGAATGAGGACGATGTTGTTGATTGTCATAGTGTTCAACCAATCAGATCTTTAGTTTGACATGTTTGGCGTGTTCTTTGACGTGTCAGAGCTGCTAGCTGCTAGTACAGCTACGTCAGCATTAGTGCAGCTCAGTGTCCAGGTGCAGCGCTGCAGTGAGGTGCAGCGTGTGCTGTGATTGGTCAGTGGGCGAGCACGTGACTATTGAGAAACAAAACTTAAAGGAGCTGTCGGAGGCTTAGTCGGAGGAGTAAGAGTTCAAATTGAAAGATATCAAGAAGTTATGACATGTTTTGCATGTTGCTTGATGTAGATTATTATTTTACCTGCTTTGTTTTTTTAACTCAATGGCTGAAGGAGGAGAAACAGATTAGTGAGTTGGGATTTAACCAGATGAAACTCTGTCAACAAAGAAAGGAGGATGGAGTTTGTCTTTAAATCAACGGGTTTGTCTTTACATCTAATATCTGAATGGCCCTCCAGTGTGCAGCAGAATGTGTGCTGCTGCTGTTTTCCCGTTAAGCTAGTTAGCGTAGCCTCGTGCGGTCCCTCAGCTGGTTTTAGTTTTGTATTTTTTCATTCCGGTTCAGAGGTCACACAGACATTTGTCTCCTACGTGAGCACAGAAAACATTATATTTCACACAATTGAAGCTGTGGCGCCATCATGAGGTTATGAGGTGTTTCAGGTATAACATGCACGGCCCAACACTGCACTTCTCACATACAGGCCTGAGGGCGAGACCCACTGTGCATTATGGGAAGGTTGAATTGACATCGTGTCTTTACTCTCACTGTGCTGATGTGTTGCTGTTTGCCCTGCAGCGTTCCCTGCGCTCCTCAGGTCGGTGAACAGTATCCATCGTGCATCACACTGCCTCAATAAGACAATAGAGAAGCCCCATAAACATTCAATCCACACACGGCTCTGAGTGAATGGATTCATCGGCTTGGGGAGAGAGCAAGATGTATACAAGCAAGAGAAAATGCAGAGCAGATGTGAAGGTCAATAATGATCAGTGATAGTGAGCAGCTCCTTGGAGATGGAAGCATTACAGCATTACAGCATCAAAGCATTAAAGCATTTAAGCACTGGGCTGCTGGTGGGATGAGCAGAGCATTCTGACTCATGGCCAACAAACTCGGACTGCAAATTATTTCATCACAGATAATAACTGAAGACATCTTCCTCTCTGTCAATCTGAATAAACACAGAGACAGCAGAAAGGTGCTGTGTGTAGAGTCCAGATGTTAGCCAGCTGTGTCTGCATTGACCACTGCTTTAATGTGTGGTTGAATGAACACGACCTGCAATTAGCTAATTGGAGATAAACCTTAGCTGAATTTCAGGAGCAGGGCCACACCTCCACGGGGCCACTCCCGGCCACACCCTACAAATACCCACGGCCACCATAGCTCAGCCTGCTACGCCTTTCGCACCAAACCGTAAGGCGGCTACACACGAACAGGAAAGGAAAATAAACCCCTTACCTCGCCAGCATGGACCTGCTACTAACCGGGCCTCCAGATGACGACGAACCGTTCGCCTCCCCAGCCGCCACCCGCACAGCCCGGGGCCGCACTCCACCGAGGCAGGGCTTCCAGACGCCACCGATCGCCTCTGAGAGCGCCCCGGCGGCCCAACGCAGCCGAACCCGCCGACCGGCCACATCCATCGACTGGAATCCCTCCCTCCGGGCAATCCGCCAGTACGGGGACCCAGACCGACCGTCATCTTCCAGCGAACCAAGTCCCACACCGGCGATCCGCTGCCCCCGAACGCGGGCAACGGACGCGGAAGTCCCCCCCTTCCTCCTCCGCTCGCTCCGGACGCAGCGCTCGGGGACAAACCTCCGACAGCCCGGCTTCCGGCAACTCCAGCATCCCAGCACGCCGCGCTCGAAGCCACCGGGACGGCGCTCGCGCCCCGACCGCATCTCCCAGCGGAACCGACCCGCCCAGGATTGCCGCCTGGACCGTAGCACGCCGTTAACGGAGCTGCAGGAGAGGGGGATCCCCCACAAGCGCCGCGACAAGAAAAAAAAAAAAAAAAAAAAGCGACACTGCTCCAACTCCTCGCAGCCGCAATGACACCTCGCCACGACACCTCGCCACGACACCTCGCCACGCAGCGACGGACTTTCCAGCAACAACACACGGGCGCGCTGTCAGTGACGCAATCACGCACCACCAAGCCCCGCCCCACCGTTCTCGACGTTCCAGGTTGCCAGGTTCACAGCGTCCCCCTCCACCATCCCATGCAAACCCCCCGGTTCATGGCCGCTCCGGAAGGCCAACTCTCCCTCCCTCCCACGCAGCAATGTCGGAATGGAACGGAACGCAGCAACGCCAGAACGGAATGCAGCAACGGCAGAACGCAGCAGCCACGCATCGCAGCCACTGACCGCAGCCACGCAGCAACCGAACGCAGCAGGCAACGGGACGCAGCAACAGGAACAGAACGCAGCAACGAATCGCAGCAACGCAACAACGCAGCAACGGACGGCAGCAACGCAGCCACGGAGTGCAATGACGCAGCCACGGAACGACTCAGCCATGCCACGTAACGCAGCAACGCCGGAACGGGATGCAGCAACGGCAGAACGCAGCAGCCACGCATTGCAACGACGGAACACAGCAACGTACCCCAGCAACGTAACGCAGCAACGTAACGCAGCAACGCAACGACGCAGCAAGCAACAACGGGATGCAGCAACACAGTGCAACGGACGCAGCAACGTAACAACGCAGCAAGTAACGACTCAGCAATGCCGCAAGCAACAACGGATCACATCAAGCAGCAACGGAACGACGCACGACGCAGCCACGCAACGCAGCCACGCAACGCAGCAGGCAACGAGACGCAGCAAGCACGGAACGCAGGACGCCAGTGCCCCCGCCGCCTACTTCAGAAAAACACAGCAAGTGACCATAAAGGAAAGGACCAGGGCTGCCTATAACACTACTCCGTGGATGACAGAAGCTGTGTGCAGCGTGAGACAGAAGTGTCGCAGGGCAGAGCGGCTCTGGAAAGCTACTGGGCTAGAAGTGCATCGTTTATATCTCAAAGACCTAAGAGTTTCTTTTAATACCACAGTAAAGGAAGCTAGAACTGCTTATTTTGCCAACCTAATCTCTTCTTCAAAGAAAAATCCCAAGATTCTGTTTGACACAATTAGAGGAATTGTTTCACCACCTGTCTCCACTGTACCATGCTATTCTGTTGACGATTGCAACAAATTCCTGATCTATTTTAATGATAAGGTAACAGGTATTAGGTCTGGCATTCAGCTTGGGATCTGTTCGGCTACTTGTAGCTCCTCGCAATCTCCTGCTGTTATGGGCTCTTTCCAGCGTATCAGCCTTCAAGACCTGATGGACTTAATTAACAAAACAAAGCCATCATCTTGCCCTCTGGATATAATTCCATCCTCTCTATTTAAGAACGTTCTGCTAATTATTGGCCCTGCAGTGACATCTATTGTCAATTCCTCATTGTCTACAGGAATTGTCCCTTCCTATTTTAAACATGCCACTATCCAGCCCACATTAAAGAAACCTAACTTAGATCCAGCTTTGCCCATGAACTACAGGCCCATATCAAAACTGCCTTTCCTGTCCAAAATGTTAGAGAAAGTGGTGGCCAAACAACTTACTGCTGCACTGGAGAGGCACAACATGTACGACAAGTTCCAGTCTGGGTTTCGTAAGCAACACTCTACTGAAACCGCTCTCCTGAGGGTTTCAAATGACATTCTCATGTGTGCTGATGCAGGTGACTGCCCTGTGTTAGTTCTTCTGGACCTCAGTTCTGCATTTGACACTGTAGACCATGACATCCTGATTAAGAGGCTACGTGATTGGGTGGGCATAACTGGCATAGCGTTAGACTGGTTTACATCTTACCTCAGTGACAGAAGTTTCAATGTCTCTGTGGGTGATTTTGTGTCTGTTACCTCTCCACTGTCTTGTGGTGTACCGCAGGGCTCGGTTCTGGGGCCTCTGTTATTTTCCCTTCATCTGTTATCTTTGGGACCGATTATAAAAAGCTATAATGTGTCCTATCACTTATATGCAGACGACATCCAACTTCATCTGTCATTCAAACCCAGCGAGGCATTCACATTAACTCAGCTCCTGGACTGTGTCAATGCCATCAGAGACTGGACGGCAGAAAACTGCCTGCAACTCAACGACTCTAAGACGGAGGTCCTAGTTATTGCTCCAGAGGAGTTTGTCCTGCGTTATTTCAACAGCATTTCAACAGCATTTCAACAGCATTTCAACAGCATTTCAATAGCATTTCAATAGCATTTCAACAGCATTTCAATAGTATTTCAATAGCATTTCAATAGCATTTCAACAGCATTTCAACAGTATTTCAATAGCATTTCAACAGCATTTCAAGAGTATTTCAACAGCATTTCAATAGTATTTCAATAGCATTTCAATAGCATTTCAATAGCATTTCAACAGCATTTCAACAGCATTTCAATAGCATTTCAATAGCATTTCAACAGCATTTCAACAGCATTTCAATAGTATTTCAACAGCATTTCAATAGCATTTCAACAGCATTTCAATAGCATTTCAACAGCATTTCAATAGCATTTCAACAGCATTTCAATAGCATTTCAATAGTATTTCAACAGCATTTCAATAGTATTTCAACAGCATTTCAAAAGTATTTCAACAGCATTTCAACAGCATTTCAACAGCATTTCAATAGTATTTCAATAGCATTTCAATAGCATTTCAATAGCATTTCAACAGCATTTCAATAGCATTTCAATAGCATTTCAATAGCATTTCAATAGTATTTCAATAGCATTTCAAGAGCATTTCAATAGTATTTCAACAGCATTTCAATAGCATTTCAACAGCATTTCAACAGCATTTTAATAGTATTTCAATAGTATTTCAATAGTATTTCAATAGTATTTCAACAGCATTTCAATAGTATTTCAATAGTATTTCAACAGCATTTTAATAGTATTTCAATAGCATTTCAATAGTATTTCAATAGTATTTCAACAGCATTTCAATAGTATTTCAATAGTATTTCAATAGCATTTCAATAGCATTTCAACAGCATTTCAATAGTATTTCAACAGCATTTCAATAGCATTTCAATAGTATTTCAATAGCATTTCAACAGCATTTCAATAGTATTTCAACAGCATTTCAATAGTATTTCAACAGCATTTCAACAGCATTTCAATAGCATTTCAATAGCATTTCAACAGCATTTCAATAGCATTTCAATAGTATTTCAACAGCATTTCAATAGTATTTCAATAGCATTTCAAGAGTATTTCAATAGTATTTCAACAGCATTTCAATAGCATTTCAATAGTATTTCAATAGCATTTCAACAGCATTTCAATAGCATTTCAATAGCATTTCAACAGCATTTCAATAGTATTTCAACAGCATTTCAATATCATTCCAATAGCATTTCAATAGCATTTCAATAGTATTTCAATAGCATTTCAATAGCATTTCAATAGTATTTCAATAGTATTTCAACAGCATTTTAATAGCATTTTAATAGCATTTCAACAGCATTTCAACAGCATTTCAACAGCATTTCAATAGTATTTCAACAGTATTTCAATAGCATTTCAATAGCATTTCAACAGCATTTCAATAGTATTTCAACAGCATTTCAATAGCATTTCAACAGCATTTCAACAGCATTTCAATAGCATTTCAACAGCATTTCAATAGTATTTCAATAGCATTTCAATAGTATTTCAACAGCATTTCAACAGCATTTCAACAGCATTTCAACAGCATTTCAATAGCATTTCAAGAGCATTTCAAGAGCATTTCAATAGTATTTCAACAGCATTTCAATAGCATTTCAACAGCATTTCAATAGCATTTCAACAGCATTTCAATAGCATTTCAATAGCATTTCAATAGTATTTCAAGAGCATTTCAATAGTATTTCAACAGCATTTCAACAGCATTTCAACAGCATTTCAACAGCATTTCAACAGCATTTTAATAGTATTTCAACAGCATTTCAATAGTATTTCAATAGTATTTCAACAGCATTTCAATAGTATTTCAATAGTATTTCAATAGTATTTCAACACCATTTTAATAGTATTTCAACAGCATTTCAATAGTATTTCAATAGTATTTCAACAGCATTTCAATAGTATTTCAATAGTATTTCAATAGCATTTCAATAGCATTTCAACAGCATTTCAATAGTATTTCAACAGCATTTCAATAGTATTTCAATAGTATTTCAATAGCATTTCAACAGCATTTCAATAGTATTTCAACAGCATTTCAATAGTATTTCAACAGCATTTCAACAGCATTTCAATAGCATTTCAACAGCATTTCAATAGCATTTCAATAGTATTTCAATAGCATTTCAACAGCATTTCAATAGCATTTCAATAGCATTTCAATAGCATTTCAACAGCATTTCAATAGTATTTCAACAGCATTTCAATAGCATTTCAATAGTATTTCAATAGCATTTCAACAACATTTCAATAGCATTTCAATAGTATTTCAATAGCATTTCAACAGCATTTCAATAGCATTTCAATAGCATTTCAATAGTATTTCAACAGCATTTCAATAGTATTTCAACAGCATTTCAATATCATTCCAATAGCATTTCAATAGCATTTCAATAGCATTTCAACAGCATTTCAATAGCATTTCAATAGCATTTCAATAGTATTTCAATAGTATTTCAATAGCATTTCAATAGCATTTCAATAGCATTTCAATAGCATTTCAACAGCATTTCAATAGCATTTCAATAGCATTTCAACAGCATTTCAATAGCATTTCAACAGCATTTCAACAGCATTTCAATAGCATTTCAACAGCATTTCAATAGCATTTCAACAGCATTTCAATAGCATTTCAATAGCATTTCAACAGCATTTCAATAGCATTTCAATAGTATTTCAATAGTATTTCAATAGCATTTCAACAGCATTTCAATAGCATTTCAACAGCATTTCAACAGCATTTCAACAGCATTTCAATAGTATTTCAATAGCATTTCAATAGCATTTCAATAGTATTTCAATAGTATTTCAATAGTATTTCAACAGCAGCTCTCAGTTTGTTCAAATATTGAATAGCATTTCAATAGCATTTCAATAGCATTTCAACAGCATTTCAATAGCATTTCAATAGCATTTCAAGAGCATTTCAATATCATTTCAAGAGCATTTCAATAGCATTTCAATATCATTTCAATATCATTTCAAGAGCATTTCAATATCATTTCAATAGCATTTCAATATCATTTCAATATCATTTCAAGAGCATTTCAAGAGCATTTCAATATCATTTCAATATCATTTCAATATCATTTCAATATCATTTCAATATCATTTCAATATCATTTCAAGAGCATTTCAATATCATTTCAATATAATTTCAATAGCATTTCAATATCATTTCAAGAGCATTTCAAGAGCATTTCAATAGCATTTCAATATCATTTCAAGAGCATTTCAATAGCATTTCAAGAGCATTTCAATATAATTTCAAGAGCATTTCAATAGCATTTCAATAGCATTTCAATATCATTTCAATATCATTTCAATAGCATTTCAATAGCATTTCAATAGCATTTCAACAGCATTTCAATATCATTTCAATATCATTTCAATATCATTTCAATAGCATTTCAATAGCATTTCAATAGCATTTCAACAGCATTTCAATAGCATTTCAACAGCATTTCAATAGCATTTCAATAGCATTTCAACAGCATTTCAATAGCATTTCAACAGCATTTCAACAGCATTTCAATAGCATTTCAACAGCATTTCAATAGCATTTCAATAGCATTTCAATAGTATTTCAATAGTATTTCAATAGCATTTCAACAGCATTTCAACAGCATTTCAACAGCATTTCAACAGCATTTCAACAGCATTTCAATAGTATTTCAACAGCATTTCAATAGTATTTCAATAGTATTTCAATAGCATTTCAATAGCATTTCAATAGTATTTCAATAGTATTTCAACAGCAGCTCTCAGTTTGTTCAAATATTGAATAGCATTTCAATAGCATTTCAACAGCATTTCAATAGCATTTCAATAGCATTTCAATAGCATTTCAACAGCATTTCAATAGCATTTCAACAGCATTTCAATAGCATTTCAATAGCATTTCAACAGCATTTCAATAGCATTTCAACAGCATTTCAACAGCATTTCAATAGCATTTCAACAGCATTTCAATAGCATTTCAATAGTATTTCAATAGCATTTCAACAGCATTTCAACAGCATTTCAACAGCATTTCAACAGCATTTCAATAGTATTTCAACAGCATTTCAATAGTATTTCAATAGTATTTCAATAGCATTTCAATAGCATTTCAATAGTATTTCAATAGTATTTCAATAGTATTTCAACAGCAGCTCTCAGTTTGTTCAAATATTGAATAGCATTTCAATAGCATTTCAATAGCATTTCAACAGCATTTCAACAGCATTTCAATAGCATTTCAATAGCATTTCAAGAGCATTTCAATATCATTTCAATAGCATTTCAAGAGCATTTCAATAGCATTTCAATATCATTTCAATATCATTTCAATAGCATTTCAAGAGCATTTCAAGAGCATTTCAAGAGCATTTCAATAGCATTTCAATAGCATTTCAATATCATTTCAATATCATTTCAATATCATTTCAATATCATTTCAATAGCATTTCAATAGCATGTCTAACCGACTCATGCAAAGTTACTCCATACAAACACATGAAGATTATACAATAGTCTCTTTTTTTGAGCAGCTCTCAGTTTGTTCAAACTTTGCATACTCTTGCATTGCTGTTCGACTTTTTGTGTTGTTTGTTTTACAGCTGATGAGTGCAGTAGCTCTGGACTCGAGAGGTCAAATGCTTCCTCCTATTGCCTCAGGACTACACTTTGCATCCTGAAGAAGACAGCAGACGTGTCCCGAGCCTGAAGCCTTTCCTGGAATCCAACAGATTGAGACCACAAGCTCATGTTTCTCATTTGTATTATATCGTGATACACATCACGCGTGTGAAGCTTCATCATGCAATATACACGCAGTATTCTGTATTCTATTGTTTTCATCTTCTCGTTGCTCACACTTCCTCCTCGTCCTCCAAGGCCTCCGTGGTTCTAATCTCTTCATGAATTTGGGAGCTATTGGCGATTTGAGGAGTGGCAGCTCTCGAGACGAATTCTCAGCGAGTTCCAGATGAAGAGTTATTGACCGAACCCGCGCGCCTTGAGCCATGGAGAGGTTGACCCCTCCATCCTGTCAATCATTAACCTCCGGGGATTGTCGAACCAAATCGCCGGGTGCAATCAATGGCTCCGCAACTGTCACACACTGACCACTTCCACTAATGATGACTCGCTAATGAGTTGCTTTTCACTGCGAGGGCATCAACTCTTCACGCTATTTCTTTGTTCTGAGTGTGATGCGTCCTGCTGCTGTTGTTCCTGCTCCTCTCTGTTCACACAGGACCGCAGCTTCACATGCTGCTCGTTTTCAGGTTCACAGTAGAGTTACTATCGAGCAGCGGTTCCCAAACTTTTTAGGCCACGCACCCCCTTCTACATCCCGACCGGGTTCACGCACCCCCAACCCCCCCCCCCCCCCCCCCCACCACACCACACCTTAAAAAAAAGAAGCAACAGAGCCCATTGATAGTGTTAGATCCGGGTTCTCTGGGCCGATACGGGGCTACTTATTGACTCAGCTCTCTGTTGAAAGATTGTCGAGCTGGTGTTCTTGCGAGCAACTCGCCTGGCTCTGCTCACTGCCGTTACTCCCGACGTCTACCCTGCTTCCTCCGGTGAACACGCACTCGGCCGAGGGGCCACCCTGGCCCCGGGCGCTCCTACCGGTCGCGTCGGTTATGGCAGCTTCCTCTTCTGGATCCGTGCTCTTGGTAAATGCCAGGTTAGGTTTTAACGGCTAGGATTACTTCTTCAATGCCGTAAGGGATTGTTCAGTGGAGAGGTCACGAGGATAACCACTCAGAACTCAGTTGTTAGACAAACATAGATTTAACTTTTTACTGTCATGAGCAACTTTTACTACGTAAGCAAAATGAATGCACTTGAGAAATTTACTTTAAATGCAGGTTAGATATTTATTGCAGAATATATTTAGCAAGGGCAAAGCTTCAGCTCACATAAAATAATACTACTACTCATGATTCCATACTTTCAATTCTGTGATTCATTTGTTTCGATGCCGAGTCCGCTCGGTTGGAGCTGGCTTTCAAGGGTGCGATGAAAAGTTCTTTTTTGGAGTTGTCAGGAGCGAGGAGGTCTGACCAGACCCTCCTCGCTCCTTCCGGCCCGTTCAGCGATCCTCGAGGCTCAGTACAAGTTTTTGTGCGTTTGCTACGAAAGTGATGTTCAATATCCGCTCGTTATATGGCGGTCTTCTTACATACAGTCTTCTATACTGGTTACATTTGTAAATAGAAAAATAGATACAAAACTCAACCTAATGAAATGATAACAATAATAATCTATCTTTGGACTGTGGGAGGAAGCCACGCCGTCCAGCCCCGGACTGAACCCGGGCCCTCTGGCTGTGCGGTGACAGTGCTATCCACGACCACCACCGTGCAGCCCACAGTTGTTCATGTTTATTCATATTTCTGGACTGTCTTAGACTATAGGAATACCATGTATGAATTTTTTCACGGGAAAAGATCTTCGTAGCTCTTCTGTTTCGTGGCCCCTCCGTGGTCTGGGGCCCTCTTTTCTCTGGTTGGTCATCCAGCCAGGATTTGCGTCTGAAGCGATGCGCTCTTCCAAACAGGTGAATATAATGTCGACAGACTGAAAGCTGTGAGGCAAGTTCACTTTGTGCCTCAGATCAGCGCAATACTTAAACCACGAGAGGGCGCTGTTACCTAACGGAACCTTTGATCAGTGATCTGGTAAATCAGAGACGGAGGTCTGTCTGCTGTCGGCTCTATCTTATGTTTTGCTCCCTTCGAATGTTTGTGTGGCTATGAATTAAATACAGTACGTGTGGAAAAGACATTTGCTGGTGAAATATTCGATTCACGACTTGTTGTTTTTCTTTGTTCTTTCCCTTCTAAAGTTAACGTTATTTCTTCCAACTGTCTAACTCTCCCATATTTGAAATGTGGGCCTTCACAGCTGCTGACAGATGGCAAAACATTAACTACCTGAAACAATCACATTGTGTAAAAGCTGATTCGGTTCGGCTGACAGTCCAATGCGGACAGCAGTCTTATGCACCACACGTTGGCTTGTTCCTTGCAGAACACACTTCTTGGGATGAGACACCTCCACACATGTACTTTGAGGGTGAACACAACCTTCTGTGCTTTATGCCTTTGTTTTCTGGAAATCTGTGGCGGGTCCACCGTATTGAGTGCCTTCCAAAACACATTAGCAGGAAGCGGAAGTGGGTTAAACCCTTCAACAGTGAGTTTACATCAATGCTGGCTGACTCAACCAGCTGACCTTACTGACAACGTGCAACTTTGCTCCCAACCAACGACGTTTACTCGTAAACTGCTTAAACTTCGACATTTAATGCTGTCACACAGACGTTAACAACTTAAAGGTTTAAACGTCCAGACGTGTTCGTGTGATTGTAAAGTGTTGTGTGTTTACAGGGACTGTTGTTAAAACCAAGCAGCTCATAAGCATCGGAGTTCAAAATGAGAAAATAACAAAAAAGGAAGAAATGCCACCAGCGAAGCATGTGTTTTATTTTTGTCTGGAGGCGTACTGCTTCCCAAAGATGCTGATGAGAAACCATGGTTACACAAATTCACAGAAGTTCCTGTTTCCGCCGGAGAGACGTCAGTTGGTCCTGAAGCTTGCCGCTGTGACCCGACACCTAAAAGAAGGACGAGTGTGGCTACAAACGGGGTTCACTCAGTCACAGATCTGGAGGGTGTAGAGGCCCAATTGGAATTGGGTCACAGCTTCTGACCCCAGAGGAGCAATGGGGTAGGACACATGGGCAGTGGAACTGGAGCGCTGATGCACAGCAGACGGCGGCGGAAATCAAGGGATGAAGTCCGCTAAGGTGCTCTCTGGATACGCTCAAATTAAAATCTAAGATAAATTGAATGACAAGATGTGCGTTCCTAATCTCTCTAAAGCTCGTTTTACAATGACTCCCTGAACTCTTATCATTCTGCCTGTGGGTTCTTACCTTGCCTGGACTCACCAGTTGTGAATGATGTAACTTTGTAATGAACAAATGTGAAGGTGCCATTTGATTGGTAGTCGTGCTGACTAGCAGCTCAATAGCGACGCTGTAGTGTGAGTCTTACTGACATCAGCGCAGCGCCGACATCTGTCCTCGTTAACAATCCAGAATTATTTGCTGATATTTCTCCCTTTTTAAAATGGGATCTGTGTACTGGAGGTAAAACATGATTCACAGACATGTATGACACATGTATGACACAATTTTATTCAACATCAAACAGTATGATTTTGTCTATGTTGTTTTGCCTTTTTAAATACATACCGTATATATCCTGCAAGTAACCTACAGACCTGATAGAAAAGACAAGAATGTCAAATAACAGAAAAGGTGAGAATTTCCGCTCCGCTCAATATCGCTTCCGAGCTCAACTCAGATTTCAGAATTTTTCATTTTTTAAAAACGGCTTTGACAATGATTATAAATAATGGCTCAAACTATGAGACGACCAGGCGACAACTTCCATCTCTGAAAAGTGAAGCCAAAGCTTCATGTGTTAAAGCTGCATTCTCTCTAGTGTCCACCAGGGGGCGACTCCTCTGGTTGTATAGAAGTCTATAGAAAATGACTCTACTTCTCTCTTGATTTATTACCTCAGTAAACATTGTAAACATGAGTTTATGGTCTCAATCTCTAGTTTCAAGTCGTCTTCAATACAGCATGATGTTCAATTAGTACATTATGCTCCATTTAGAGTCACACAGACCATAAAGCAGGGGATGCTTTAGGGCGGGGCTGCACGCTGATTGACAGGTCTCTACCACAGCGTTGAGCGGTCTGGTAGTTGTCCGTGTTTTCATCTTATTACTTGAACCCTTTCTTAATGCGTTTTCAGTTCATCGTATTTGTTATTTGTTAAGGTAAGATCTAGGTTTACTGGTGCCAAACATGAGGATTTCATCTCATGAAGGATTCATGCACTACAGTGTCACGGGTTAATAGAATGGTGAGATATACAAGAAATAAAGAGTCTAGTGGTCAGTAGACCCCCCCCCCCCCAGTCTGGCTAACAGGATAACAGGCTAACAGCTCAGCAGTGGTGCACAGAAGCACCGTGGAACACTTAGCTATTTAATAGCATGAACGGCTGAAAAGTCTGCAGAAAGTAATGAGTCGGCACAGATCAAGTCTCTCGGAAGGTTTCCAGCACCTCACTGAATCCGTGTCCTGAGAAGATACTCATGCACAGGATCTACCAACAACTAAAGTCACAATATCTGATTGTGGCTTCAGACTGGAGCTGGACTTGTGTCCTTTGTCACAGTGGAACTTACGTTGTACTATTCTTGTGAGAAATATGATAAAGTTATACTTTGAGATGAGAAAGGTGAGAAGCAGCAGCACAG